>NC_052118.1:1935701-2013051 GCF_012273895.1 Zerene cesonia
AGTAATAAATGTTATTTGCAGTTAACAATTTTCTTTTTTCTTTATTACAATATTTATGGCAAGACTAGGTATAGTAATTTTAGATTATGTTAACTGCGGTGATTGGGGGAAATAAAGCAACATCTTTTTATATTTTTTGTACTCATGAATGGACGCCTAATCTAGTCGGTCATCCGAGATCCCCCGCATGCAATAACACGGGTTCAAATCCCGCTGCGTGATAATTTTTTTCTATTTTTACAATTTCTCAATCTTTAAAAATAGCATTTCGCTTCCCACTTCTATGTATTCTGAGTTGGTACATAACATATATTCTATATAAAATTCAAATTACTGTACATATCTGTCTGTTACATGGGTTTGTTTAAATTTTTGAATTGACTTAAATGTTGATATACATTATTAAACTTAATCCAAATTTACTGACAACTTTTGCATTTACAATATTTGTAATATCAGTGTAATAAATCATCAGGCAACCCCATACCCCGAGTGCAGTGGCTGCAAGGCGAAACGGTGCTCGCTACCCTCGGGGCTGGGGAGGTGCAGCACGGTAGCAGGTCACTGACCCTCGTCGTCATCAACGCGACGAGAGCACATCTGTCCGCAGTGTACACTTGCACTGCTGATAACACGATGCTGTTGTCCCCACAGCGCGCTACAGTTCGGGTGGACTTGTACTGTAAGTATGGGTAGGGTAGAGGATTATATAATCTGCGGATTGGATGAAAATATAGTAAGCTAACTGACTCGGCAAACATTGTTCTTCCAAAACACCGTCATGAATGGTGCATGAAAATTAATAATAACCGATTATCAGATCTATCGAATATACATATAAAATTTCATTACAATCGCTATAGCCGGTTTTCGAAGAACAAAGAAATAAATACTGTGGCACGAGAATTTTATTAATTTTTGTAAAGGAAGATTATTTTCTAATTAAAATCTCTGTTAGAGTCCTAAGAATCTAGTTGATTATATAAAAAAATTATATTAAGATTATATGAGACGAAATACGTTCTTAATTTTTCTTAAATAAACGTAACGAATGTATGAAATTAAAACATGACGTATAATATATTCTTTAGATTGTAACATGGTACCTTATATTTAAAATCTTGGAGGTTTGTATGCGGAAAATGATACAGACAAAGACATCAAAACATAAGTAAATACAGTACCTAGGGAGAAAATAAAAAAATCATCAAGTGTGTAAAATACTAATTTCAATATTCACTTGATTTTATCTCTAATAACTTAAACTAAATAAATAAATAATATAATAAATAAGATATGATGTCAAAATGGCCCCCACGTCAGTATAAGTTACAGATAAAGTTTCTTTGCTTCTTTCATTGGTCTTTAGTGTCATGTGTGTGATTTGCATAGCTAGTCTAATATACAATATAAATAATAAAAAGACAATAATACTCATAAATACGTTAAAGAAAAGGTATTACATATTAATTTATACTCTTAAGTATACATAAAAATTGATTATAGAACATTATCTTTATCTTTTCACAAAATGATCTTGCATTAATTTCGGTGTTTAGTTCAGAAATTGTTTTCTGACCTTAAACACAAAAGAGCCACTCTCCTCCAGCTTAGATTATAAAAAAAATCCGACTGAATTTATAATAAATAAGCATTATAATCCTTAAAGTAGATATTCAACAAGTGATTTCATCACGTTTTCTCATAAACAAACTCTAAAATTGTAATATTCTACAATTTTCAACTGTAAAATCTAGATAGACAATACATAGATAAAATATCTAATGTGGACGATAAATGTACTGATATTAAGGGCAAATCAATAAACATCGATGATTCTCGCAAATAAAAACCTCTTTATTAAACCACCCTATTGTTAGTTGTATCGGATGTTTGCGACTTCTCGACTAGTTCAATACTCAATATGAGCTGTTTCATAGACGTGCCTACATTAGTTATTTAAAGAGGCTACATGCGCTAGAAGCGTATTTTATAATGCACTAGCTGTTACCCGCAGCTTCACTCGTGTGGTCAAACAAAATGTGCATGGTAGTATTTATCAGAATTCTTTCTTAGCAAATGCCTGCATCGTAGCCTGCAAGCTTGATGGATTCCTAAATTTCAGCCTGATCAGTCGAGTAGTTTGTACTGTCATTGAATCACCTCTGCCTTTATGTAATAAGATCTCATTATTATCTCACACTCGTATATCTTCTTTTTTTAACACGCTTTTATTAAGTTCACCTGTATGTTTGTTTGTTTGTTTGTTTGTATGTTTGTTTGTTTGTTTGTAACTGACTTCTTTGGGCGCGATTTTGACCCACTTTAAACGGCCAGATTTCGTTCAAACTTTGTAGATTTATTGAGGACCGATGACAATACACTAATTTGATAAAATTATTCCAGTTTTCAATTTGCAAAATATGATTTTTGTTAAAGCGTGTTTTATAGTTTTTTTAAACTATTATATTTTATTTATCTTTTTTAAGATCTTATATATCTTGTAATATGTCTATGATCCGGTAAACAAAAGAAAAATACACGATAATCAGTAAGATATATTCCGATTTTGTAATGTACTTAAAACAGACGGCTGCCATTTTTTTTTTTTTTTGTATTGATAAAGATCACTGCCATGCCTCCAAATATTTATTTTTACGTTTAATAACCACGCTAATATGTCCAGTCATTGTAACGTTCTGTCAAATAATTCTTCAAGTAATATATTAATTCAGTTGTAATTCATTTTTTGTTACAATCAATAGATTTTCAGTAAATCGCGTGTTCTAATTTCTGAGCTACAGTGCGTGCGTTTGTGTGCCTGCAACTCCGTGTGCTCACGTTGATTGTAAAAATGTGTGCGTGCATCATACTTACTATGTACTCTTGATAGACGGTAGTCCCCTTAATAAAACGGGGACACTCGTAGCGTTAGCGTGGCGGAATGGCGATCTCTTTATTGAATATAATATGGTAAATTGATTGACTTATGTTAGTTATCTCACTAGCTGCTTTGTGAAAGTTCGTACGGGTTAACGTGGAATAACAAAAATATGAAATATGTCACAACTATTGTCGTATTATTATTATGACCGCCTCCTTTGTACAGTGGTTAACGCGTGAGCGTAGAACCGAGGAGTCCTGGGCTCAATTCCCGGTGGAGAAGCACTAAAACAATATCTCGGTCTGGCAGGACATAGAAGGACATAGAAGGCTGACCACCTACTTGTCCCTAAAGAAAATCCATCAGTGAAATAGATGTACATCACCTGCCCCAGATCCCACTAGGGACACGGGACTTCACTTAATTGTTGTATTATATTGGTACCAATGAAGTTTCTGAATAGCTATAGATTTTTAAGGTATATTCCTGACTCATAAGTCATGTAGACTATATAGACTGCGAAACTGCTAGTTATTAGAATACAATAATTCAATAAGCAGCGATGCTATATTATTCAAAATTATTATTACAATTACATAGCCCATCCACTTGACCGCATGTCATGTCATGCGCAACTGTGGTCAGTGCGTAGCCATAGCAACGCCAAACAAAAAAAAAAACTCTTAACTTCTGTATTTTATATTCTTCTATTCTGTTTATAATAAGAACGTTTCAAGGATTTAGATAACAACTTTAACTTATAAATTTAATAAACTTATAAATAATTTCTATTCCGACTTTGCTCTGGGTTCACAATTTATAGCCTACTAGCTGCGCCCCGCGGTTTCACCCGGGAATTATATATAGGAATATCGGGATAAAAATTTATCTATATGTTATTCCAGTTGTCCCGCTATCTACGTATCAAATTTCATTGCAATCGGTCCAATAGTTTTTGAATGAAAGAGCAACAAACACACACACATCCTTACAAACTTTCGCATTTATAATATTAGTAGGATAGAATAGGATTGTATAGCACTCAGATCAATAATTCCTGAAATCTGTCTTTTCTAGTTAATCGGTACAGAAATTCCTGAGATAAATGCGTTCAAACATCTTCCACTTTCATCATCAGCCCATATATGTTCCCACTGCTGGGACACAGGCCTCCTATGAGGGTTCAGGCCATTATCCACCTGGCCAAGTGCGGGTTGGCAGATGTCACATGTAGTCGAACTTTTTGATTCTTGGACATGCCGGTTTCCTCACGATGTTTTCCTTCACCGTTTAAGCAGTGGTGATGTTATCCACATGCGCAGATAAATTGAAAAATCAATTTGTTTCCTGCACGCTCGCCCGGTCTCGAACCCTTATCGATTTTGAAGTCCGAGGTTCTCACCACTGAGCCACCACTGCTTTTTTTCTTCCACTTTATATTATTAGTATAGATTAGCATAGAAATAGATATGCCATCCGATGACGATCGACTACCAGATATAATATGCAAGTCATGCTATGTTTAATGATTTATATCGCAATGACACACGCTAAACGCCCAACATTGATATTCAACAAAATTATTCAGGTACTTTGACGTCGATATTTGCTTTCCTGCGGACATGACTTCTCTATTTTCGCTATTGAAATATGCTTTCTGTGGCTGGATATGATTCCTGGGAAATGATATTAATAAACAATTTATTATGACCATAATAAGAGATAAATCAATTTTACTCCATTACCCTGCAGGCAGACGTATTATGTATCCCATTTCTGTTTCAATTTAGTTTCGTTCAAATACTTGAACAATCATTATAGCTGAAAATAAATTAAATGTTAGCAACAATTTGACGATTCTATGAAGCTTAGTTATTAGATGTTATGTTTGTATTAATACTACATTTATGAATAATCGGAGGCTATATTTTTATATTTACAAGGGTACGTTTTTCTCTCCATAAAAACGTTAAAAGAAAAAATTGCCTAATTGTTCGAGCCGTTTCCGAGCTTTTAGCTACACATTTGGAGATTTGGCCAACCCAAACCTGGCCAGCGTGTTGGATTACGGCCTGAACCCTCATAGAAAGCCTGTGTCCTGGCATTAGGAACATATAGGGGCTAATGATGATGTTGATGACAATTTCAAATTTCGAATTGGGCTGGTGGGTTGTAAAATTAAAAAAGAAAAATTTAATAAAATATTAGCAAAAAAGAAAATTGATTGACGTTCGAGTAACTGATTCATTTATGGTTTGATTCACATGTTCGCGGGGTGAACGAAGCGACGGCATATTTTTTAGGTCAAAATGTCTATACAGTGAAAAAGTTTTATTACGCTACGGTACTTTTTAATCAATAAATATCTATCCATATTCGTTATAACTCACTAACAAATTGAAGATTTTTTCTTGGGAACCGGAAAAGTTTTACCTATATTTTTTTAAATTTTGCACCCTGGAATCTTATATATTCAAATAATAAATTATTTATTTCTTCAATAATTAAATACACTCATATTTTTATTTATGTTATGTAGCTTATTAATATAGGTATCGCTGTAACAGCAAGGATCATTAAATTACCTCATCGTTACAGTATTAAGCTAAGTGCGATACATTAAATAACGTCTATTAGCTCATTGATCAACCGGAGTAATAACGTGATCGTAAAATATAATATTTTAAAAATATATTTTTAAACAACCACCGCTTCTCGGTGATCGATCGCTCACTCGCCTTCAATTTCCTTTCTCAACCGAGCCATACAATTTTATATTTCATATTATTCATCCATCCATGCCAAAGACCTTGCTAATTAAAAAAGTTGTATGAAATCTCATTCAATATTAGCAACTGAACTTTTTGACGCGAGCCGTAAAAAGTAATAAATAAGAAAATTCCACAGTTTCAGAGTTGTTTTCGGGAAAAAAATGAACTTGAATCAATTAACTCGAGAGAATTTAATAAAACCCCAAGTTGGAGCAATAATAAATTACTCTAAACTCCGCGTATTTTCATCACGTTTCGTATAAATGATTGTTTTACTCGGAAAAATTGCATTGCGGTGAATGCAGGTGCGGCCCAACTCCGCAGCGGAAAATGTTTTCGCTTCACTAAACAGAATATATTTCTCAGATATAAAACTTGTTTCATACTTGCCCGGAAAAATGACGGCGAATGAAGTTCCCTTTTGTTTCGTTGGTACCTAATACTTTCGCCAATTGTTTCGTTGTGTATTGTTTTGTAATAATAACTCGTGATTCATGCATAGCCAAGGCTATAGTTAAACACCTCCATAAAACAATCTGGATAGGCTAAAGAGTTAAATTTAACTAGCATCGTGTGTGAGTGTGTTCTTTATTAATACATTATCACGATTTCCACAAAGCAAAATATCGCCTTTGTTTTACAGTTTGCCTACTTAGCGGCGACTTATTCAGGTATAACTCGGTGTCCTGGTTTTAAAAGCGTTGTTCTTGTACTGATATTAAATAATACTACAATGCTTAATTATAAAGAGATTAATTAGATGTTCCAACAAAATGTACAAATAGATTACTTCAATATGTGCGCCCTAGCACCAGTGAAGGCATACTAACTAGATGGATCTGAGACAGTTAGTCGCAGGTGCGTCGAATTCTCATTCTCGTTTCATCTACTTATTGCCAAATACGTCGCAAAGCCATAAAAAGAAATTTCAGACGCAATATCAAAGGAGAGATAGAAAAATATTCAGTTACATGTACGTAAAAGCCTATAAGAAGCCTGTTCCTGTTACTTTTATGTATTAAAGCATATTTATTGGCGGGTTACTTGCTATTCGAGCGAAATAAAACTCTTTATCAAAATACACTTGAGGCGGGAAACGGAAATATTTGAGGCAACTGTGGGGAAATTTGGTGTGTACGGTGTATAATATTACTCCTCCTTTGGATATTACATCCTTGCTTTTTTTCAATATTTTTATTATTAAAGATATTATTTAGAATATTACATCTTGTACGATCAAATGTTGGCAACGTGGTTAGATTATGGATAAGAGGATTGTATAATTTAATAACTGTGGGAGTATAAATACGCTTTTGATGATATTGATTTGATAATTGTGTAATTGATAACAGTCTCTGGTGAGGTTAATTACCTCCCTAAATCCGCTTTGCGGCCCTCACTTTCTATTTTGTTAAAATTACAAAATATTTAAAGTAAATTATAAATATGTCATATGAACTACTGAATACGAAGTTGAATTAATGAGATAGTTTTGACACTGTATATAATTAAGTATCCAACGAGATTTGTTATTCAAAGATATGTATTTCTAAAGAATATAACATAACATTTTGATGACAAATTCTCATGCTAATTACATATCATTTTAATGTTATAAATCTATAGCTTTATATATTATTTATATCGCTAAGACTCGAGAATGGCGCAACCGATTTTGGTAATTTTAACGTTGATGAATAACCATAGTAGTCTAGGGAATGTTTAAAGGTAAGAGAAAAAGATAATTGTAAATTTTTTTTATGGCGCAGCGTAGTTCGCCGAGTCAGTTAGTGTTAAATCTCTATAATATATATAAATTTCTCGTGTCATATAATTTACTATACCCCTCCGAAACGGCTGGACCGATTTTTATGACATTTTGCTAAGAATCGGCATACATCTTTTTCATACACCTAAATGATAAGAGTAAGGTAGAACAGAGTTTGCGGGGTCAGCTAGTAAACTTATGAAGATTTCTGTCCACAGTACGGCCTCTAACAGTGGAGATAGTATCTCGAGAGCAACCACTATCCGTGGGAAGAAAAGCAGAGTTATGGTGCAAGTCTACCGGTGCCAGGCCGCCAGCCACCATTTCGTGGTGGCTTGGAGGGAAACAACTCAATTCGGTTACTAAGCAACGGGTAAGAATAAAGTTAGTTAGATGATAATGCATGTGATGTTTTATTTGTGTACTAGTTGTACCCCCCGGCTCCGCCCGGGTACTCATTTATCCTAATTGAAATAATAATATAAACTAATCTATCTTATTTTTATAAGCAGTGGTGGCTCAATAAAAATATACCAAGTTCCCAATCAATCATCATCATCAGCCCACTTATGTTCCCACTGCTGGGACATACACCTCTTATTAGGGTTCATGCCATAATGTGGCGTGGTGGACGCTGGCCAAGTGCGGGTTGGCAGATGTCGTCAAACTTTTGATTCTTGGCCATGCCAGTTTCCTCACGATGTCTTCCTTCACCGTTTGAGCAGTGTTATCTACATGTGCAGATGAATTTAAAAATCAATTAATTTCTTAAGTCGCCTGGTTTCGAACCCCCGTCTTATCGATCAAAGTCCGAGGTCCTCACCACTGAGCCACCACAGCTACACATTTTATTCCAATAAATACGTTCTGTTTAAAATGCATTCGCTTACAGGATTTAGAGGACAGAAACGAGACACAATCGCTTCTGCAGTGGACACCGTTAAAAGAGCATAATGGTCAAGTGCTCACTTGTAAGGCTGAACACGAGAAATTTAACAGATCCACTATTGAAAGTAAATTGCCTCTTAACATATATTGTGAGTACCTTCCGATACTTTTAGTGTTTATTTGTTACTAGCTTCGCCCCGCGGTTTCACCCGCGTAAGTCCGTATCCCGTAGGAATATTGGGATAAAAAGTTGCCCATATGTTATTCCAGTTGTCCAGTTGTCTACGTACCAAATTTCATTGCAATCGGTTCAGTAGTCTTTGCGTGAAAGAGCAACAAACTCACACACATTCTTACAAACTTTCGCATTTATAATATTAAGTAGGATTAGTAGGATAGGATGTGCGACGGGGTGGATGTTGTTGAGACGTTTGGATAGACAAAGGACTGAATGCAAACTGCCTCGTACAATTTTAGTATTTTAGTCACAGTTTTACGAGACTCATGAGATCGAGAAGGACCTCTTTGATTCGTTTTATTTCAATTGTTACCTCTTTAAATTTCGTTTATCGATGATTTATAATGAAAAAAATAATAATGGACGAGTTATTTTCATTTTTCGAGAGCACATCCAGGTTAATTTCTTGGAATTTTTTAGAAATCAAATAAATGAAATACCAACCGTTAAACCATGATAATTATGTTTTCATTGAACTCCCAAAAGATTTAATAACGTAGCTACCTATTTAAGGTAGTTAAAATATTTTTATTCAAATTTGGATTCCAATATAAAGCAATGTTATAAATATTTATATGCGATTAATTTAATTTTTTTAAAGTTTTACTGTACTGTAATGTAAACTTAATTTAATTACAACATAAATTATTTTTTTATTATTATTTACTTTACCACGACGGTCATGCGGTCTCAGCAGAGGTTAAATTTGACAATTGAAATGTCAGCTGTCAATGCATTATGTACTCCTAGTCCTTTAATCTCATGAATATAAAACCTCATTAGTAACAAACTCCTTGCGGGTGAATCTAGGAAGTATGACGTTCCAATCGTTGCTTAGTTTGATATTACCACAACCGCAAACCACGGAACAGATACGTAGAAGCCCACAAAATGATATGTAATCAAAGCATGTATCTGAAACGTATGAAAACGTACAAGTTTTTACCCTTATAATTAATATTGCGTCGTATTGGATGGTATATGTTTACGCTGTACTTATAAGAGAATGTTTAATTTCGGAATGAAGTTTGTTTAGGTACTAAATAAGTAATATTATTTACGTACATTTTCATTAATTAACGTATGCTTTTTTTTCAATGGAAATTTAACTAAGTTTACAACGATTCGATTAACATAGAATACTTATGGACAAAATAGATAATTTATCCGATTATATCCGGTACAGAAAATGTTTAATTTTTATTTTTATAGTATTGAAATGCTTTATAAATGAGAAATTTACTATTCTTTGAAAATTTTCTCATGCATAAATCGATTCAATGCTACAAAATTAAAAATATGATTAAAGTTTAAATATGAATTTTCATATGCATTGCGATATCTGTTGTAAAATGACATTCTAGAAATTTATACCGTCTCACCGTCGTGTGTAAATGTCGTACCTATGTTTTTAAACAAACAATAGTTACATCGATCTTCAATCCCAGTTACCTTAAGTATTGAAATCAAATATGCATAGAAAATTCCCGATTCAGTACAAAAAGAAACTCAATTTGATATAGACTGAATATTTGAACAGACGTGCCAGAAGCGAGGATGCATCTCGGCGCAAAAATGAACCCCAACGACATAGAGGAGGGCGACGACGTGTACTTCGGCTGCGAGGTCGACGCCAATCCGCCGGCTTACAAAGTGGTGTGGGAGCATAATGTGAGTGACGTGTCTGTTTATATACTTACTCTATGTTATTTTGGCGGGACGCTTTTTTATTTCCGCCTTCTAGTTTTGTGGATGTATATATATAAGAAATTTTTTATTGCTCTGCTTCGTTATAGTCTTTAAACGATATCAAAATACAACATATCTTTCTATGGCAATATTATTAAATGGATATGTTTTTATGTTTGTAACAAATAAACTCAAAAGAAACACCACAAATTTTAAGGTTATTTCAAAAACCTATATGATTCTATAGTAAACATAGTTTTTATAAAAATACTTAATAATGCTTTAAGGTTATGTAAGTTAGTTATTTAACCCGAGCGGAGCCAGGAACATCGACTAGTAGATAGTCAATAAAGCTTGTAAAAACAAAAACGAATCGGCGCCAGTTACTTAAAAAGTAATTGCAATGCGTGTCAATATTCAGTATTCATTGTCAATTTATTCGACACGAAAAATTAATCTTTTTATTTACTCAATAAAACGCGAGCAGGACGTGAGTTTATTATACAAAATAAATAATTCAAAGCATGATGGTATCCAAACCCGAATTATACTAGCTCCATATTGTTTCCGTATTGTTAAATAATTAATCTCTTTATTATTTCTCGTGTCCCAATAACAGTATTATTATGTTTGATTGTACAAAATAAGAATGTTTATCGATAGACTTTGCAGAAACTATAAGAGGACAATGTTTCGACAATATTTCGAAGTAAATAAATATATTAAACGAAGATTGAAACAAAAACACATAGCTATCTACATATTTTTTAGAAAGCTGATGTGAAAGGTGGTGTGTTTTATCTATACTAATGATAAAAGTTTGTTTGGACTCGCTAATTTCAGGAACTATTGTCTTATTTGGATAATACTTGAGTGTTAGATAGACAATTTATGGAGAAAGGCTTAAAGGCGTAACATCACGCAAAACGTGGTTGAAACCGCGGGATATAGCCAATTCTAGATAAGCATTATACAATAATATCTACTTTTAAAAACGTTAATACTATAATATCATTCAAACTTCGCTTGAATCTGATAAAGCTAAGGACTAGTCTCGTAGATACTTTTTTAAAACTGTCACTTATCAAACGATAGAAAATTTAATGTCACCAATAAAAACAAACAAGTAATCAGTAAACGCTAATATTGTATTCTTCAATACTCAAACAGTTCATTTGTCCTTAGGCTTAACGCAAACAACGCTTCAAGTAACAACACATTCGGACCATGATTATGGGCTAATATATAGAGCATACATGTCGTTGTTACAAGGCCTATTAGAGCTAATTATTGTATCTAATAAATCAATCAACCGTTCATCCTCGCGGCTGATTGACGTACTTGTTACGTAATATATCAAGCGGAAAATATCACTAAGTCCGTATAATGTGGAATGTATAAAACATTGTACCGTACAATAATTGGAGAGAAGAGATGAAGTTAAATAAAATTGATTGCGGTAAAAGCGTAGCATGTATTATTTGCTAACATTCGCTCACTTGTAATGGCGGGTAAAACGAGTATTCAAAATGAGACTTGTCACTCAGAAATAGTGCAGCTTCCGACTGGTAAAAGGATTTGTAAAATGTGTTTTGAGTAATTCATCACAAAATGTTTCATAATAACTGAATATAGCTAGTTTCAAAGAAATTAAAGAACACACTTTAATTATAGAACCAATTACTGTATAAATTGCTTTCGTACAGAGTGTATGTAAGGAAATGAAATTATTTAATCCTGATAATCTTTATCAGCATAATAAGACGGATACATGAAATTATTTTATTGCCACCGATACTTGATAAGTGTACAAAGTTTCAATTAAATTTGTCCGATTAAAGTTGGTCACATCGTATCTAAAGGTGTCGGTTACAGACAAACATACAGATACATTTAATAACAGTATGTTTATAAAAACATGAAAGATTTTTACTTTCGCATAATCTTTCTATAAATGTACTGTTATACATTATTGTAGTAAATTGGGACGTGTGTACAAATAATGTTTAAAAGTTTTGATTTGCATTTAAAATAAGGAAATAACTAAAAATGTTAATGTGGAAACGGAATTAATCAGCATTTCAACATAATAGCGTTATACAAGTAAATGTCTATCTATGATTTTATATTCCTCCTTTCTATATAGGACAATCGTGTTGATCCAATTTGCATTTAAATGCACTCTTTTGTACTCATATTATCGCTTGCTCGGCGCCAATGTTGTTTTGCTTTGAGCTTAAAGTGCGACTCGAATCACTGAAATGTTTTTGATTGCGCTTTTAATGGTTGTGGTTATAAGAAACATAACTGCAACGAGCGAACGGCTACAACCACATAATTAAAATGCTTCTGTTAATTATGAGACATATTTAAGAAAAAATATAGATATTACGGAGAAATTACGCTATTGTTTTACAGTAATTATAGCAAAATTTTCAACTGACTACAAAAAAGGTGGAGTTTATAAATTTGACTATATTTTTTGTATATACTATATACTGCTTCTAAAGCTGGTGGTACTGTTAAAGTTTTATCTTATTTTGAAAATTTGAAGACAGATCAGTTTTTTGTTAAAAATGATTGTATAATTGATATAATAATTTGGAAAATAAATACGATGTGGAATTGTAAAAAAATGAAAGTTCGTATTTATTTCCTTCACAACAGCAATTTAGGTATAAACGTAAATTTTATAAAATTCAATGCGGATGTTTGATAAGATGGTCGATCACCAAACCACGAGGTCGAAATCAACTATAACACTATAAGCTTTTAACCACACAATTCTAATATTATACTGCATAGACATACATGTACATAGATAAGTATAAAATTCTCCCCATTTCCAGGGTGTGCTCCTCCAACATAATCCAGCGAACGGGGTGATATTGACTGGCAACACTAACCTAGCACTCAGGAACGTATCGCGGCATCAAGCTGGCTTATATACCTGCACGGCGTCCAACGTAGAGGGCGATGGGAAATCCCCTCCACTGAGGATGCAAGTCGTTTGTAAGTTGTGTTTTGGTATCTAACTATAAGTATTTACTAATATTTTAAATGTGTCCGTCGTGCACATGTCAGTGAAGCGGTTTTGTTATATGAGTTGTATCTGGGGATAGTTAGTAGAGTAGAGAGTGACATAGACTACTTTATAGGGATAAATTATAGGAATACATTATAATGCGCATTGGAATCACTCCGAAATTCATAAACTCCGATAGATGACTTTATATCAGCTATCATAATCACAGGTAAATATTAAAATTACAACCTCTTTATCATATTTAATTGTTCACCTGTACTTGCTATGTCTGATTACCACATTCCTAATTCTAGAAATAAAACTGTCAAAGTTGTTTTAAATATATAAGCAGTTAAATCATCTCCTATTGGGACGATTCCTATTGTACAATTAAACATATTATTTATTCTAGGCTATTAACAATACTTCATGTTATTTCTCACATAGTATTACATATATACATACAAGGCAAGTATGACGTAAATCGATATTTATAGATTAAATTACGTCTTCATGACACATTCGAATTGGTGTCAAATTGCATTCTGTTATTTCAAATCATGTTCTTTTTGCAATGCTTGTATGCAACCAACCCTGAGTCATCAAATAAAAGGGCAATATTCATTAGTAGCATATTGAGCCCCCCGCTGTGTCTTAACTAGGTATTTTATGAACACTACCATTTGTTTAATAACAATTTCGTTTATGAGAAACACATAATTTGGAAATATTTGGTATCGAAGATTTTACTTGTTTGTTTGAGCGTACTAATCGCAAAAAGTCTCTGGCGTTTTTAAAAGTTCTTCATTCATCCACCGTTTGATATGTAACATTATCCGCCCATGGAACATAACATATTCTATAGCACCCAGTGCTAGCATATGTGTATCACGGGAGAAGTCGAAGCTTATATAGCGGGATAGTTATTAATATTTACTTTCAAAAACAAAAGTCACATTTTAAGGAAAACCTTATTTATTATCCTTAAGGTGCATTTTATCTATCACTATAATTCCTGTGTCTAAGATTCAACTTAACACATTTATATTAGTCTTATGACAATTAAGGAAACTCTTAAAAGTTTAATGTATAGAATAGAAGAAATAGAGAACTATAATGTTTCCAAAATTGTAACCTTGATATTGAATACGCAGCCAAAACTATAACAATGGACCAGCTATCATCTAGAATCCCTAATCGATTGGTTCAGAACAATTGGACGAAATAATCTAATCAGTGAGGTTCTTATCAGTAGAAAACGACAGACATTGTGTTGGAGGCCTTTGATTCGATCACAAAGAGGTCCCAATGTGGATCATTTAATCTATTAGGGCCTAATGATACGGCGCTTATAGTATTCCACGGGTTAAGTAATTGACTAGATATTTCCCAAAATTATTATGCAGACTATAATTTTTGGTACATTTGTTATCTAGGGGTTTATATAGAGCAGTTAGAGGAGTAAACAGGTTTTATCTCCGGATCGTTTTTTATTATAATTCCAAGGATTTAGGTTTCTCAGCCTTCTTATTCTCCATGTGTTATCTTATCTGCCAATAAATCTGAAAGTTCTAGTCATGTTCATAATAAATTAACATGACTAGAAACTTTCAGACTTGATCTCCCTAACGATTAAATCTGTTTTAGAACAAACGTTGCACATAATATAATGTAACTTTGGGTAGTTGGTATATGTGAATGAATACTTCTCCTAATATAAATTTATCCCTTTTTATATCGGACGTAGCCAAAGCGAACATTCGTTGAAATTATTTTGTGTATTTTTGAGAAATGCCATTCTTAATTCGAATAAATTTGTACTTTCGAGAATAATTTAAATGATTTGCAATTTGAATGTGAGTGAAGCTGTGGGCATAAGATGTACGAGCTAGTTGTAAATCGGTCAGCATAAATCAATGAACGCGTTACGAATACGGTGCGTTGTAGTATACATGGCGCAAATACACAATTCCAGAAATATTTATATGTCATTAATTGATCGACTTATAATCCTACTATCCTACTAATATTATAAATGCGAAAGTTTGTGTGTGTTTGTTGCTCTTTCACGCAAAAACTACGTAACCGGTTGCAATGAAATTTGGTACGTAGATAGCTGGACAACTGGAATAACATATAGGTAACTTTTTATCCCGATATTCTAACGGGATACAGACTTACGCGGAGGAAACTGCGGGGCGCAGCTAGTAACTAATAAAGTTCAAATATTTTTTGAGTTTTTCACTCTTCGTGTGTCTCATAAAATCTGGAATTGGATGTTTCTCTATATATACTAATCTGGAATGTTTTAAATTGCAATATTTTTGGTATAAACTTTCAAAAAATTACCAGAGGTGGTCGGTCTAAGATAAAATATTACTGTTATGGCACTTATAGTTGCCCAAATCGCCTCGAGCTAATGCTAAACAATCATGGAATTGAGTGTCCGTTCCTCACAGACAGGCCGCTGTGTCGGACGCGCGAGATCAAGTTAATCGGCGCGGCGCTGCAGGAGCCGTCAAGCGTGGAATGTTTGGTTGATGCTTTTCCTCCGCCAGATACCTTCGAGTGGACGCTGAATAACTCCGCTGGTTCGATAAAGGTGGACGCGGTGAGTGCATTGTGTTACAGGTTACCCATTTTCAAAGGAAAGCAATGCATATTTGTTTTGCAAGTACGAACCAACTTTTGAAACACTGGTGTAATAAGGAGCAGTTGCTTCTTATTAAACCCATTCTAAGCTGAAAAGAAACAAATCTGATAACATTACAAATTAACTTTATCTACAATATTCTTTGTACTGTTTTGCTTAATACATAATATAAAAACGTTATACAAATAGACAGGCTTATTAATATTGACTTCGAATATATAATCTCACACAAATTAATAGTAAGTATACGATTATATTAACGGTATTAAAGGAACAATAAACTTGTCCATCCCAATTTTATGACCCTTATAAAGAAAGGGTGTTATACAGCCCACTGGATACTTTTGATTTGTATTTACGCAAATATATGTACGAATTGAGGAATCGGGGCCACGCTGCATACAAAGCGATGTTTACAAAAACCCGACGTTCTTTGAACATAAAACGACCGTACTATCTAGGAATAAAAGTCAAAATAGATCCTTTACATGAAATTACTTAATCGCTTCTTTCAGAAGGTTCCTTTGATATGGGATAGACGAATGGAAAAAAATACTTTTTGGAGCGTCACACGTTTATTTCAGTTTCTAGGGGAATACGTCTTGATTCTTTACAATTCGACCCACGGGCATATGATATTGAGTAGGGATTATTTTTCGTGATTTCTGACTCAAATGTTAAGTTCTTGTATTGAATATTTTATAAATATTGTGTAACATGTGAGCTTTACGCTTTTTATGTGTTCCTTTTGATGGATTTTCCTTCCAACCTACGCATTTATGGTATTTCATTATAATGGTATGGAATTTATTTTAATATTGATGAAACGCAAGATATTCTCATATTCATTATATTATGCTATGAAAATAAGATTTTCTGATTTAATTTTATGTTTCTGTCGTCCATGTTAAACTTTAGCTGTTAAAATTTGATCAAAATTCTTGACCCAAGCTCCGCGGTGGGAAAATTAATAGCATTTTATAACAGCAGCGTTATAGCACGTTTTCTTGACAGAAGTTCTGGCGGCCGTAAGATTAAACTTCATAAAATTGAGTTCCATTTTATTTTTAAAGCAAATATTTCATCGATATTTTATGAGTTTTCTTAATTTTTTACACCAGTTTTTGTAGTTCTAAGTTCAATTCTTTATCAAATTCTGTATATAAATCAATATTAAATATATATTATAAATGATAAATATATAATATCAGTAATTTATTCAACTAATGTAGTCAAGATAAAATCGTTTTGGACTTTCAAGATCACATTAAATCAAAACTTTGTTGAACAGAATTTTAAAACCTCGTTAACTCGTAACCTCCAGGAGATACAGATATAAACCCTTTTAAACAAAAGCTTCAAATATCATAAATTATCAGTCTATATTTATTCTGGCTTCAGCCCGCTGGCCAATTAAGATTGGCACATGTCATGGAACTTTTAATCCTGAGAAATGCCTGTTTCCTCACGATGTGAAGTGAATAACATCGACTTACATACAAAAGTAGGAGATAGACATAGTTATGACATGAGGAACAGAAATAAAATTGAAATGCCTGTTTTCCGGCTTAGTAAAGTAAAACATTGATTTATGGGACAAGGTATACGCTTATACAATAGAATTCCTCATAGTATTAAATCGTTTAGTAGTGCTAAATTCAAAAACTATATTAAAAATGTATAAGTTTAGAGAGCCTACTATAGCATTAATGAATATATGAAAGATGACAATCCATGGAATGTTGCCGAATAATTCAAGAACCACAGATCAGTTCATTGGCATCATTGTTATGTACATGTTACATAGTATGTATATATAAAATGTATAATTTTTATTATTTTAAAAGAGCAACTACAGAGTTTCTTGCTGCTTTTTCTCTGTAGAAACTGCCTTCCGAACCGGTGGTAAATGTTATAACTGTATAATATGACGATTCAAAAGCGCTTCTATAAGAAGTCTGGTTGAATGAATAAATGTTTGAGTTTAAGTTTGTTTGTGATGTTCACCGTTTCGAGCACTGGTGGTGTAAATAATACGCATATAAATTTAATAAAATTGTTACCTACCTTGTCTCACCACTGAGCCACCACAAATACTTCAACCTTACCTAAAACTAACATCTCCCTCCCCAGGATCGTTTCACAGTAAACGCCAAAGAGGGCAAATCAATACTAAAATACACACCTGTATCGGACGTGGATTACGGCACGCTATCGTGTCGTGCGACCAACTTGGCAGGCCAACAAGTCTCCCCTTGTGTCTATACGCTGCTCCCGGCTACTCGACCGGACCCACCTACCAATTGTACTGTGTACAATTTGACTGACGATTCGCTGGATTTGACGTGCCTATCAGGTATGTAACGTAGCTTAGTTTAGGCTTGTGGTGATGTAGCTGGAATTGGTAGAGATTATTGGGCCCAATTTACATTTCTCTAGAAATCTCTGTCCAATTTTCTTCTTGTTAGGAATCGTAGTAGATACTGGACAGATAATATTGCTTCCTTCTTTGCGTTGTCAGTATCAGATCGTTTTTATGACTGTTGGAACTCACTTTCTTGCACACTCACTCTCTCTCTATATTTTATTTAACTAGTAATAATACTTGAGAATTTGTTTTCGGCGTATTTTTTTAAACAAGTGCCTACTAACTTAGAAACATGTTAACGAGCACTTCGACTTTGTGTTACTATAAAGATGAATATTTAACATAATCTGTATATCTGTGTGCATAAATCTTATTTTATTTCAATCAATAAATGAAAATAGGTAGAAAAGTAAGACAAAAGCAATATTATTATACTTTTAAACGATCACAAACTGGACAATACATTAATTCATGCGTGTAGATGCCAATCTACTGTATTGTGTTTAATTTGATAGATGATTTGCTGGTTGTGTCGTGTTAATTTGGGATACCTTGACGGATCGGTTTCGTGATCTTATCCCTTGTAAGAGGTCAGTGAGGCAGCGTGAATTCCCTGATCCATCATCAAGCAACGAATTATATCGTTTGCTATTAAAAGCATTAATACTTAACCTGTATAGTACTTTTAAAATGTTAATAAATTATGTATCTTAATATTATAAAGAGCCAAGTAGGTACATACATTTTTGGAACCTTCAACTTCTGAATTATATTTTTGTAAACATTTCCATTTTATATTGAGATTACGTCATTCAATTTTGTGGCCTATTTTGAAGGTTTTCCGTATTTCAATTTTCGTCTTCAATTGCAAATAAAATTCCGCATAAGAAAAGAAAGGGGACGTATTTATTAACTCCAAATAAAATTTCACTTAGGTACTTACTGAAATACAACATAAAAAACTTGTAATTCGCGCTTGTATTTACGATACAGTAAACATATAACCTACCTATCTACGTAACACATCCATTTTCTAAACATTATTCACCCCGAGTTGTGGCGTTCTATCCATATGCGACTGAAAACAGCGCTTGTCTAATGCGTATTCCATGTGTTTAGAATACTAGACTGCTCTTGCTTCCGGCTTCTTGTGTATGCGATATATTTGGAAAGTCTACCCTTTGACGCACATTTTGCACGTGCATATACGTACAGATGTAGGTAGTGTTATATACAAATTGTCATGGAACGCAACTATAATGGATTTCTAGGATTTGTAAGCGTTTTATGGAATCGATTACTTTTTGAATTTACGTTTTTATGATGTGGAGTTAATATTAGCTGAAAGAGTTTAATCGATTCTTGTAACATGGGCTTTGTTTTTAGGAAGATTCCCAAAAATGCGATGATTAGCTAGTACTTATTTTATTTTTTATTTATTTAAAAAATATAGTAAAAGTTTAAACATAAGTTATACTTATAATTAAATATTGTCATGCTGTCTATGAAGCTACTGTAAAATAATAACTCGTCTATTGTTTTTCACACCAGAAAAATCATATCCTAAATTTAATAATTTCTTTAGCTACTTCTGCTATAACAACGAGTGTTCCCAGGTTACGAAGGCGGGCTCTCCTGTACATACATAGCAGAAGTGTGGGCTAATGAAGGCCTAGTAGTGAACTCAACTAACGCCATGACCGTGTGGAATCTGCGCCGGCTTGGCGCCAAACGCCATTTGCGCGTTGTGGTTTACGCGGCAAACGCACGCGGCCGATCCGAACATGTCAGTTTCAGTGTGGAAACTGCACCTAGATTATCGCCGAGAACAGGTTTGCTTTTTGTTAATTATTTAGTTTTTTTTTTGTATTGTATTCGTGCTCTAGTTATAACAGGTTGGGTTCAGTCAGAAAAAAAGATATACCAATTAGCTTTTCGCCCGCGGCGGCTGCGGAAATTTCCATGGGTTAAAAATGTTCGCGCTAAAATGTAACCTGTACTTATCACTCTCTAACATCTTAACCAGATACAAAACTCGTACCATGAAATAGGTTGTTGGCGACGCACATTAACAAGCAGTACCGTTTCGCATTTATAAAGAAGTAAGGTATTAAGGATAGTATACAGAATTTCCAGAATTTTTAAATTCAAACTAGTTTTAGAGCACTTAGATGTCGAAAAATAGATTGCTGTGCTTGTTAATTCTTCGTTACAATCAGTTTACCCGATCTATAGAATAAAGTACATTGTATCGGTCTAATATACGTTTTGATTATATCAATATCAGTTAGCTAGTTTTCATTATGGAATGTTGAACCAACTAGTTTTTCTCTGTATATCCTACGCAAAAAACTACAGAGCAAGTGAGCATTTATGGGTATTACGCGGAAAAATATTCTATCCTTATAAATCTATTAGTCCTGTGTCTTGGCTCTCTGGTCGTGTAGAATCTTTGTTTGGTTGAAACTCTGAAGACATAATGACTGTACATCTTGTTAAAGCATTATAATATCTGCTATATGACTAGGTTTCACCCACAAGCAATTCGTTTTAACCGAGGTCAGATAAGAAAAATAAAAACGAAATTCCGGATTATAATATGTGTTTTTTTTTTGCAATTTCGCTATTTAAATACAATTCAAAGAAGAACACACTAAATAATTTATAAATCTTACATAATATTAATCATATTTATCTCATCTCGCACAAAATGTCATGTAAAGAGAAACATTCTGAATAAAAATTGCCATTTTTAGACTACCATAATAAATCAATTCACAAATTATCTTATCGCTGGCAACAAGCCATCTTATCCATATTAATTTGACAGTGACTAATGATGACGATCCTGTGTTAATTATTATTACTAATCACGTCATTATTAAGTTAACCCGTTCTTAACATACTGGTGAATTAATCCCAATGCCTTAATATGTGAAGTTTCATTAAGCTTGTTCGTTAATTTGTGGATCCTTTCAGTGATTCGAATACGACCAAACTGATAATATATATCACTACATAGTATAAAACAAAGTCGCTATCTCTGTCCCCATATCCCTATGTATGCTTAAATCTTTAAAACTTTGCAACGTATTTTGATGGGATGTTTTTCACAGATAGGGTGGTTCAAGAGGAAGGTTTATATGTATACCATCGATTAAACTACTTCAAATTCAACGCGTGCGAAACCGCGGGCAAAAGCTAGTATACGTATCTCACCTCACTCTAGTCAGTATCCCACATCCTTAAGAAGTGGTATTTGTGGAGGCCTTACCAAGGGCGCCAACTCGGTTGTCCTGTCTAAAATAAAGAAAAAATATTTCATTTTTATTTTAATGGCATAAAAATGTTTTATAAATGATAAATATTTAAAGAATAGAAAAAGGTAGCCATGACGCCGGTCGTTGCCACGTTACGGCAAGACACGAGTCCGAATTCCGCGTCATGATCGAATTTTTTCTATTCTTTGAATTTTATCATAAAAAAGTTCTTATTGTAACGGTATAATTTAATTTATTTCGAATACTATGTAATAAAGTAAATCTTAACTCAAGTATGTCTTAACGATATTATATAATCTATTTTGATTACTACAATAAAATCTTAACTGAATTTACTACATCTTAACCGAATTTTATCGGTAGTAAAAAATATCAACCATATTATGAATACCCTGACACAACTACGAGCATATCACCTTCATCCTCTTATTGTTCGAGCTTATACTAAAGACCTCCCTGACTTGTAAAATATTAGTAGGCAATTTTTTGCGTGCAAAAATGTCTTTTGAAAGCGGCTTTGAAGAGGTTGCTTAAAACTTACGGTATCTCCTTAATTTCCGGCTTACGCGCCATCTTGTAAAACGCGATAAAATGAAATACATATCTGAAAGTCAATGTTAGGTAGCGACAATCAGGTTTAGAGCATTTCAAGGGAATTAAAGATCGATAGTATGTTTGCACTACTACTTCTAATATGTTTGTACTGTGTTTTATGTTGGTACTATCTTAGAAAAGTATAATATTGGGGCGTATGTTCTTTTCTTAGTTATGCTAGGTGAAATCAAACGTTTTATTTTTGTCTCTTTTTTCCCATTTTTTATGTAATATTTATTATATAAGCCATAAGTTAAAGTTCTGTTATTTATTTTTATGATAAATTTGTAGAGCTTCTTATAAAAATGAAGCAGCAAAATTTGTCTAAAGCATATATTTAAACCCCAGCCTGCTTTAGTCCACAAGATGGTTTTTTATACTCTAACTGTACATTCCAATCAAAGTCAGCAATCCGAAAAATCATAGAGCAGTCATTATTATAATTAAATGTATAGAAAAGAGACTCGCACGTAAACGCTACAGTCTCAGCTTTGTAGTTGTATGTAAAATGAACATCAAATAATAAGAGGTCTTTTATAGAGGCCCAAGAAGCTTGGGAAGTGAACTGGGCAGTGGGAGGTGTGTTGGGCGCCGCGCTCACTGTTGCTATCATTCTATGCCTCGCCCTTATTGCGACGAGACTACGGCACAATTCAACGAATTATGAAGGTTTGTATTCAGTTTGTTTGAGTTATTTAATGTTACTTCTATCTAAATATACGAGTATATAATATAGGTCGACTGACTGACATAGTGATCTTACAACGCACAGCTCAAACCACTGGAGGGATCGGGCTGAAATTTGTCATGCAGATAGATGTTATCACGTAAACATCTGATAAGAAAGAAAATGATAAGTTCTACCCTCACGGGGATGAAATAGGGGATGAAAGTTTGTACCATGAAAATTTGTTAAGGTCACGCAGGCGAAGCTGCAAGCAACAGCTAGCTTAAAAATAATGAGATAGATACATAAGTCTTATTACCTTCCTTAGTATACTGTGTATTTTTCAATGCTGTAAAACGTGTGTTGAATTATCACTTATTATATCAAGATTCAATAATCCCCTTAAATATAATAACATAAACTGTATAGTAAACGTAAATAATTCATGTATTCAATTGATACAATAACTTATTTAAACGTTGCTTTAAATATTTCACAGGTAAATATGTTTTCATAACGTGAGAGGAGTGGGAATTGTGCATCGCAAATTTGCTCTAAATTCAGTTCGTTCATTCGTGTTTTGAATATATGTTTTGTGTTAAATTATATTAATACTGTCATTATGTTATATCGTGTTGCAATTATTAGGGTATTAAATAGATATTCTAACATTATGATATTAGATACTCAATATGGGATATTTTTAAAATAACAGCGTAATATTGTGTTTTAATTTGTACATAACGTAATTGTAAATCTATATGATACGATAAACGTTAGAAGAGTTATAAAGTATCATAATGCAATATTTTTAATTTTCCTATAAATCAAAGTTTTAATTTAAAAGCATTTCGAGCACTAAAAATATGTATTTACTTTTACTTTTGCTAAAGACATTACAAACATCAATAACTTTAAAAAACCAATTAAAAGGCTTTGAAAATATTTATTTTAACAAAAATTGTAATTAATATAGATATTTATAAAATTTGAGAATATAGATTTTTTCTTATGACTGGAAATCGTTCCTGTTATGTTAAACTTGTTTAAAATAGGACAATAATGTAAACAAGAAAAGCTTATCATTAATATTAGTATGCAAACAGAAGCAATGTCTTTTTAATTTGTGATTGTTTAATTAAAAGTAGGTAATGGTTACAAGTGTGTCGCTTATATATCTGTGCTTCTATTTATGATTATATTTCTTGCAGTATCAATGCAATCGTCTAAAAACCAAAAGGCGTCGTTGCAGAAACGAAGCTCTCCCGATGACTGCAATCCAGATCTAATACCATTGAGTAAGGGTAAGATTATAATAATATAGTAATATATTCCACATCATAGGGCGAAATAACAACTACTAGGTTTCCGCCCGGGGCTTCAGACATATCCTATAGAAATGAGATCCTTCACCGTGATCATAAGTAGCCTATGTCATTCTCCAGCCTTCTATCTGTAGATACAAAAATCATATCAATCGCTTGATTACGACATAAACGCTATTAGGCATCTAGTATTTGAATCCCTGAGGTGTACGGAATTTTGTATAGAGATGGTATTAGTTCTTGACGTGTTATTTATTATTTTTAGCTATACATGCCACTAAATATATCTTATATAGTAATTGAGTAACATTTAAAAACTATGAAGTTTACGGCAGTCGAAGATTGAAAATAAAAACAGTGTAAATTGAACATATCACGTGAACAAAGTCGTCGAACGACACATTTTGCGGTTTAACTACACCTGAAATAATACAAATGGAAATGATACTGAAAATCAGTACTGAGGTGTTACATCTCAGCTGTGTGGCGTACACAGTCACATAATATTATTGATGTTAATGTAGATACCTACATAATATACTTCAATAGATGTACTAAAACTAGTCTAACCTATTGAATTCACTACGGATGGAATCCTATTGAATTTAAATTGAAATTATAGTAATTTAAATCTAACACAAGGCCTTGGATTGGGTCAGCAGTTAGATATACGTGATTTCCTCAATAAGCGAAACTGTGACGTCTGTTATCATCTTACGGCTGCCATAAACAGTAACTTCAAAGCGATTATTTGTTTGTAATCAAAATCAAACACACAAAATTACAAATTACGTTTTTTACATTTTATTATCCCATGCGTACTACTAAATACATCAACTAATACAGTTTAATTTATACTGAAATTACTAGTACCATATGAAATGTATTTAAATTTGAATTTGAAATAAAAATCAACATGGCCTTTGAAATTGTCATTGATATGCATACGCAGACAGCATTTGCATCTGTCTACGTAATAAACATGATACGTCATGTACAAACATTAAATTATTCATATACAGATGCTCTCTAGTACCAGTTCGTATGAGGTGTGTGTTAGCATCAACAAACAGCACAGAAATAGTTTTCACGTAGAATTTTAACCTTAACGCTCGCTTATTATGAAACAGGCGAAATAATCACTCGATTTTGCTTTCTATTGGTGGAAATTCAACATAAACATTTTGTACATCTATTGAAGTTTCCTGTATATTCGTCAATTATTTCTGGGGGACACAATTTTCATCACGAACTATTAATACACAATCTTACTATATTATAAACGTGAAAGTTTTGTGAGAAATGAACTGATTTTAATGTTCCTTGATAGTGTACCGTATGCATAAGAATAACACATAAGCAGCCACTAATAAAATATTATAAGTACTTTTTTTAAGAGATTTTTTTGATTTAATAAAGTGTAGGAGATGGCATGTTCATCCAAAGAGTTGAAAGCATGTTATGTTTAGTTCCTATATGATAAAACTCGATTACGGGAAACTAGACAAATTGCTTCAAAATTTACAAACTTTTATGAAGAATCAACAAATTGAAGCAATATACACTATAGACAGTTCAGGAATTCGAGTTTATGAACACATTATTTTTCTCATCAAAATAAGACTTCAAATGAAAACTGCCATTAGAAAATGTTTCCATGATCAATGTTTCATGTTTCGTTATTGATCCCAACTTACATTTCGTAATTTTCCATTACGAATGAATACGGGCCTTTCCGAGATAGGATCATGTCATTAGGGTGAATAGACCGATATAATGGACGTGTCACTTTATCCCGTCTTCCTTGGACGCTATTTTGTAAGGATTCATTAGTATTAGCAATCTTTAATTAGGTGGGATTTAGATGGCTTTCCTATACTATGTTTAGCTTTAAAATAGACGTTACATTGTATCGTCTTATGAATCATAGCTTTTAATGAGATTTATAAAAAAAGGGATAATCAAATCATAATCTTAATATATATTTAACGCAAAGGTGTCTGACTGATTCATCTATTAAAGCATAGCCAAAATACTGCACCAATTGGGCTTAAATTTGGCATGTAGATAGTTACTACCATGTCGGCATATGTTAAGAATCGATTCTGATAAATTCTACTGTCAAGGTGACAGGGGACAGGGGATTAAATTTTATACCAGAATTTTTTTGGGTATGCTGGCGAAGCTGCGGGCATTAGCTAGCATATTGTTTATACCTTTTGGAGCGAAACTTTCCCTAAAGACAAAATTAAATATACACATAGATGATAGGTTTTATAATGTGGGTTCAAATCATCTCAAATTTCTGGCTTTGAAATTAAATTCGAAATGTATCAAAACTTTCCTGTATTCTCATCAAGTTTACTAACACTATGTGAATATCTATGATTTAAATAATAAAATTATGAGGTATAAATGAGTTTTATATCGAAATTCGTGCTAGCTTTGATTCAGACTGAGCCTAAAACTTTGAATGTTTTTCTATTTTAAGACTCATTGAAATAACCTTCGCACTAGTATGGGTGTAGGTTATTTATAGTGGTTCTCATCAAACTTCAATATTGGATTTTTTGTGACAAAAGTATATTAATAAACTGTAAAGTCGTTGGAAATTACATTTATGGAATTATAAAGAATAAGCGAAAAAAACAGATCGACGTAAATATTATGATTTTTTTTATAATGACAAGATTGTTTTGTATATAAATTAAAGTTTAATAGCAAGCTAACATAATAGTTAATTAAATTGACCGACCCGCGAAGGCGCAAAAAAAAACCGAAATTTACTTATAAATAATTTAATGTAATAAAAAAAATTACATTTTAAATTATATCTAACTTATTTACTACGTCGACCGCCTCCTTGGTACAGTGGTTAACGCGTGAGCGTAGAACCGAGGGGTCCTGGGTTCAATTCCCGGTGGGGACGCACAAAAAAAAAATGTCTCGGTCTGGCAGGACACAGAAGGCTAATCACCTACTTGTCCCTAAAGAAAATCGATCAGTGAAACGGATGTACATCATCTGCCCCCACTAGGGGACACGGGACTTCACTTTTTATTTACTACGTCCCTCCGGTTCAATGTTGGAACCAAGAGTGTGTCTTCGGCGGGGCAGCGTCGCGGTCGTGGATTGCCGTCATCTTTTCTGGAACCGCAGGTGTACCGCAGGTGTGCGCGATATCGCAATCGTTACCGGGTAGACGTTCTTACTGGGTGGCCTTATGCATCTTCTTATAATTAGTGCGTGTTGTATGTACATAACAAGTTACCAAATAACTTTAAATTTGAGTATAGTTTAAATTTGAGTATAGTATGAGAATCGATTGTCTATTGTTCCCAAAAGAAATATTTTACGCGCGTCTTTCTTTATAAAAATAAATGTCTAAGGAAGTTAACTTAAATTGTATTGTAATTATTGTCAAGTCATGTTAGAAAGTCATCTTATTAGCTGAACAAACATAGTTGGAGCATTTTCTATTTTGAGTTAAGAGGATTAGCGCAGCGCGTCTTTTGTTTATTTTTCTCTACTATTTTATATGAGAGAAAGCTTAATTCTGCTATCGGTTGATTACTACTGCAGAAGTAATCGTGACGCTGCATTATATGCATTGGATAACAAATCGTTTACTTATTTATTTGTTGTTTAAAAGCAAACGATAAGCGTAGATTTAATATCTAGACGGCTAAATGGATTCCAAATGCAATTAATTCAAAATATTATTTTCTCAATAGTTGAGCAGTTTACGAGAGCGTTTTAGTAAACTGAATTGGATTTAATTTCTTATACGCGAGAGTATTGAAAAAGAAAAAAAAAAATTAAAATGTTATGTAATATATTATAACAAAATTTTCTTAAATTCAATGTGCGTTATGAAACGGAATAAGGTTAATCATTCGGCTCCTTCTTTAGGTTAGTTACTTGATTTAATATTTTCGTTTTGATAGGAAATTATTGTCATTTGGTCCCATTTTTGGATCTGGTGTGTTTCCCTCCCGGGACGTTGGTGATCTATATTGTGGAAAAGGTTATAAATAAATTGCAATACAAATGACCGATTAAAAAATAGGGGCCAAATCTATATACAGGGATGAATCCAATTGCCCCTACATATCAGAGAGTTGATAGTTTTTCATATACAGGAAATATTGATACCAGCTTCCGACCTTAATTAGTTCTAAATTGAATAGCGACAAACCAATTTATATGGTTCCGTGAAATGTTTCGGCGAACTCAAACCTTTGTCATTGACCTCTATTGTTTAGATTTACCGTTAGTGATGAAAGTAAATAAGTGAAACGAGATATCTCATAATTAAATTTGTTGTTGCGGCAAACTTTTCCAGAATTAATCGATGGCGTGTCGGAATGAATTTTTACTGTTTCTGAACTAAATTGGCGGGTTTCTGGGTCGGGTGTAAGAGATTTAGTTAATAGTGTAGGATTCGATTCTTAAAAGAAACTGAAAAACGATGGGTTATACATAGTTAAGACATGGCACTAAGTATAGTACCAAGAAATTTTAATAATTTCTTCTCTGATTAAAAACAACCTCAGTACATAATGAACGAATATCTTGATTATTATAAAAATGCATGGAATATTTTACTAAATCAACAACAGAAATATTATGAGTAGCCAATGAATTTATATAGTTTTGTTGTGATAGAAATGCAAACCATCGAGTCACTTCCTGATTATTTATCTGTAGAAGCGACACTCCGATTCGGTGGTAGATCACATATTTGTATGTGGTAGTCGAGCACGCTTCGGCACAAATTGGGCCAGCTCGCACCGGGGAAGTACCACACCCCCACAGAAGATCGGCGTGAAATAGCATTCTGCTGTGTTTCGTTCGGTGAGTGGGGGAGCCGGAGGCCCATATCCTTTTTCTTACCCTTCCATGTCCTTTCCTTTATTCCTATGGCCAATCCTTTCTCAATCCCTTCCCAAAAAGTCGGCAATCCATTTGTAGAGGCGTAAAGTCTGTAAAAGACCTTATGCCTCTACAAATGTTCATGGGCGGTGGTAGCGCTTACCATCAGGCGTCCCACCAGCTCTATTGCCGACTGTAACATAAAAAAAAAAAAAAAACATAATGGCTGTTGATAAATACTTTTAGAAGTTAACACGAATAAAATAGTTTTTGCATTTGAGTTTAGTTAAAAAATCTCATATTTATTATTAAATTACTCATATTACGGTTAAAAGCTTTTTGTTTAAAATAAATACTGCTTGCTATGATATGTTTTTTTGTATAAACACGCGACGATTTACCCGTATACTCCCATTTATTAAACAATTGATACATTGTATTAATTAACAATATAAACGATTGCATAAAAAGGTTTGTAGGAAGTTCGTTAAAATGTGAGCTTCGTTATCGAAGCTGGAGTCATTATTCAACGACCGGGAGAGGATCGATCCATGCACACTTGCACTGGAAGCGTGTTTTCCTTTCATTTTTAACAGAACATGCTATATGCGTCTATAATTAATATAATTACCAGCTTTTCGCTGAGGCTCGCCCGCGTGGTCAAAGGAAAAGATACAATGTCCGGGGTTTTTCGGGCGTAGTTCCCGCTTCCGTTGGAATTCCGGGATAAAACCTATAATGTGTTCTTTATCAGGTCTCAAACTAACTTTGCACCAGATTTCATACAAATCGGTTGTGTGGTTTAGGCGTGACCAAGAGACAGAGAGATGGAGATAGTTTCTAATATTTAATATTAATTGCAATTGGTAAATTTGGAGGAATAAATTTGTTTGAAAACTCGATGAAACTCGATATCTCGTTTATATTCGTAGTCACGCGTGAACATTCTTTGATTAAAATGCTTAATATAGATTGTTATGCTCAAATATTTTAATGCAAAATATTATTACAATATTTTTATTAAACTAAAACGTAATTAAAACCATTTAGTTGAGGGTATGTATAATAAAACAAACAAAACAGACATAGATCTGTGTTACAGAAATCCTAAGGCTTATGCTAGTAAGACTTATATCAAAGACGTTAATTAATACTTCCCATAGTCTCCAGTATTTATTATTCTTTAATCAGATGTGGAAATAAGCCTTTGTGCCAGGAATATAATATACTTTTATTTTAATAATTATCAATTTTCATTCACGTAAGCACATTTGCTTCATTATGATTATTATTATCATGATATTTCTCATAATTCTTAACATAAAATAATTATGGGAAATAGCACAAGAGCGTCCATAAAATCAACGAAAAAATGTCAACTAATATAATGGTATAAAATATGTTAAATGTAAACTAATTAAGAATCCACATGCAGCGGGAAAAATAAAACATATATTTATCAATGTTATGACGTGACTGCATTATTATCATTTAAAACTATCATTGACGTAATATCGAATGCAAAAGAACTTTACATTTATAAACAAGCACGCACTGTAAATACTCCTTTGCAGTTGAACGAAACCCATTTCATCGCGAATAATAGCATTTCTCTTGCAGACGCTGACTGTCCGAAACCGCCGGAATATTCAGCGGTTGTGAAGCCAGAAGTAAAAAATTCATCAAGCGCAGTAAGTTTGCGAACTCAGTCGCCGGGCACGCCCCCGTCTAACACTGAATTACAGGTCTGTAAGTACTTGTGTATTGAGTATATTTTCAAGGAATATTAATTGGTTAATATAATATTTTTACTGAGTCAGTTTTCGAACCCCAATGTTAGAGGGCCACTGAAAATCCCACTATTTACGCATTACCACGTATGGGATACCCTATATGCGCATACATATTTTCTATGTTTATATTTCCTTCTTTAAATGATATGTTTTATTGATGTTTTTGTTTCGGATATCTTTAGGAATAGTGTTGTTTTTGTAATTTATCAAAAATGTTCAAGTACCACAGGTTGCACAAATTCAATACTAACTATTTGTTTTATTGAATCAGTAGTACTAAACAATTTATTCAAATTTGAAATTTTGTAAATTATAATGAAATTCTCGGATCCCAGTATCGACTCCCAGAATTTACGACTTTTGATATAAAATCGAATGAAAATCTTATCCGCAAAATTGATCCGCGTTACGTTGATTACTATCAGATGGTTTCAACTGCAATAATGAGATCTTAATTTGGATCGCGGTCATTATTTATTTTAAATGTGGATATTCTGGCTTAATGAACTCGAGAAGCTAGCATTTAAATTGCAAATTGTTATAATGGGTCCGCATCGAAATATCGCTCCCCGTACACAGACATGAATGATTTGTATAATGATCGAATGCACTTTTACAAATATGAAAATATTTCAATATGAAACGTTTCGAAAATTGTATCGGCTCGCCTTTGAATTCGTGTTTTGATTAAAAAATAATTCGCGGTTTTATATGTTACTGTTCGATTGATTTCTCTATTAATTGCGTCGAAATTAAAAACGAGTGTTTAAGGAGCCGCCATTAAACTAGCTGGGGGCTGTTGTTTCGCAATTTGTGAGGCGAAACAACTGTTAATCAAGGTTCCAATTAAAAATTGTAGCCATACGCTTATATTGTGGGGACGTTTGAAAAATTGAACCGATAGATGTATACCTATATACCTATACAACGAGTTATTCGGTGAAATGATTGATTTATGCCCATTTTCGCGCTTCATAAGCGCCGTTCGCAATTTCACACATGGCAGTTTGTAATGAAGTTCGGGAATTGTTAAACACAAAGGTTTATTTTAGTACTTACACAATTAAAGTTGTAATCTCAACATTATTTTAATGTCTTCAAGTCGAGGCAGGTGATATACCTAATGTCAGTTTAAACAGTTATGTATATTTATAATAAGTTCCTTTATTTTAGAATATGCGTCCCATATTTTACAAGCTTATAACAATTATTAACTATAAATAAAATATTAAAAGAAATTGCAACCAATGAAATTGTCTGTTTGTAGAAGGCACCTACACAAATATTATATGAATAAATAATTATGTAGATGTGGAAATATAAATAGTTATATTATAAAAATTTTCAATATTAAAAAATATACGGGCATTAAAAAAATAGCATTATACTCGGTACTAAATTTTTGAGAACTGTAATTATATTTTTGTTTAGTTTTACTACTACGCAAAACCATACACCCATATAAATGTCTCATAGAATACTATATCTCATTACAACTATTTATCATAAGTAATATGTTCATTTGGTTTCGAAACATCATCATCAAGTGTTCCATGAAGTCGCATCAATAAAAAAATAGGTACGTATGAGTACATCGATGTATATTAATTTCAGAATGAGAGAACCAGTAACGGAGCGCTCCGCTCTCACAGAGAGGTGGTGACCACACGGACCCCGCTACTCGCAGCGCACCAAGAAAGCTGTGTGTAACCACACTGCACGGATTTCTGAGACACGGACATTTCGTGATCTTTCTATGTACATACAGTAAATATGTCTTGATTCTATGTAATATATTAACGTAAAACGGTACTCTGCGTGCCTCCAATGTGTTCTATTTATTTTTAATCCATGATACATTATATGGATTGCTTCATTATTATACTGAGCTATGGTTTTTAGCATGTTTTTAGCAGTGGATTACTTTTTTTGTGCAGCAATATAACACGTGATATTTGATGAGTTTCATTATTTTAGGCAACGCTCGTTTACATTCACAAATGCGTTTTGAATTTGATGTGGGTTTAAACGTTTTCAATAGCAAATGCTAGTTATTTTTATGCGAACGGTTATTTATTTTTGTGAAATATAAGTGATATTAATATGTACTACAAATAAAGAGTTTGTTTTAAAGACAATAATTAAAAATCAAGCTCAAACGATATTGAATTATTGAAATCAAATCCGACGACTTCAAGTTTTTGAAATAGATAATCTTATATTATTTAATGATAAGTCCTAACTTTTGTATTATTAAGTGATGTGTAAATAATGAAAATATATTTATGGCGGCTTCAAGTCGCTTCTTATATAATAATTAGCATAATGAATATTGTTCGTTTCTTATTCACTTTTTGTTTATGGTTTAAATGCTGTGCTTATTTCTTAATGACCAACTGAAAATTACTCGACCGAATTGTGTTGCTATCTCACGTCATTCAAAACAAAAGAAAGGGACGGTTTGAATATAATAGCAGCAAAAATAATTGGTGATTAAGAAAAGGCTATTAAGTACCATTAAAATAAATGTTTTGTATGTATAATTGTGGTACAATATGTGCATTAAATATTAATTTGTTTCCAAAGCGTTTTACCAAAGATCGAGTTTTAATTGGTTACATAGGAATATACTTAGTAGTGAAATTATTTGAGGACTGATATTATATTTTTCCTTAGTAGTTAAATTATAAAAAATATTGTAAGCAACTTTGGTACCTTCATTAAATTAAAATTTAAGATAGTTAAATTTGATTTCACTGAAGTGCTCAAAATAATAAATGTATATTGGAAATAGAAAAGAATCAAATCATAATTTAAAATCAAATTTCATTTCTATCGAAGAAATAATGTAGGTACATAATTCTTATAAACGAATAATTATTCACCTTTTTTGTTTGTGTATCAGTTTATAATTTAATATATATTACTCGAAACTACTATTTTAAAAGAATTTACTATAAAGAGCACTGTTCCATTGTAAAAATTAACTTTAAAATGTAATGAAACGGACAGCGATTTTTATTACATGTGATTCAATAAAGCAACTAAACAAGACAAATGAGTATTTTTATATTCTCTTCTATCTACTGCTTTATATGTTAATATTGGATCAATTTACATAAATTCCGTTAAATGCAAAAAAAAGAACTATCATTTATTACTTGGTAAAATGACCCAGTATCAAGAAGTGGTACATAACATAAAGGGGTCGTTTTAGCATTGTCATCTATCTATTCCCTATTTAAATTTTGAAAATTCCGTACATAATTTGTTGAATACATTAATAAAATTATGTTAAATATATAATAATATATTTGTATAATATGTTTTTCAAATTTGGAATCGAACCCGGTATCCCTTGAACTACACTCAGACATGCTTCCCACTAGACCATGCAATCAAAGAGAAAGAATACTCACTAAACTGCTTAATTGATAACTGTAGACTTCAGAGATTTATATAATACCTGCGACATTGTTCTATTTTCAATATCCACTACTACGAAACTCGTTAGTCTTGTGAGTTTACAAACATTTTATTTGATATTAAAACGTTTTTAAAGGCAGGTGAAAGCAATATCAAAAATAGAATTATGTAAACTATAGACAAGTGCCTATCGAAGCCTTGTTTGAAATAAGTGAGTATTAAGAAAATTATAAGTGATATGTCGTTTTTCGTGTGTGAATTTAGTCGTGAAAGTATTTACGCTTATCCTTTATATATTCAAGGTCGTCGGGGCTCTGGGTTATGTCGGACTTGCACTACAACAGTGAACTACCGACTTAATACCATTGTATTCTATCGCACTGCTTTCAGTAAAGGGATTATGAGTATTCTGTAGAATTCAAGCAGGATATCGTCAGCAGTAGTCTTCATCGAGACAAGCGCAGCTACGACCTAAGGTATATTGCCAGTTGTACTCTACTGAGGGATACCTAATTATTACATACAACTTGTAACCTAACCCCTAAAAATAATCAAATGCGTACAATTTATTTTCTGAAAATGCTCTGTCATGGGTTACAATATGAAGGAGGCCTATTTTCTTCTCCTAGCCCTTCCCAGTCCATTCCTTCTTTCCAGTCATCAATCCTTTCCTTATCCTTTATCCCTTAAAAGCGGGCAGCGCATTCTCAGAGGTCTGAGCCTCTGCGAATGTTCATGGGCGGTGGTGATCGCTTACCATCAGGCGAACCACCAGCTCAGTTGCCCGCTGTGAAAAAAATGAAAAATAGGTAAATTACTTTTGGCCTGTAGAAAAACAAATACTTATAAAATTCCATTGAAACCATTTATTGTTACAGCGTTAGTAAAATTCATATTTCAATGCTAACATCTAAGGATTCATTTTAATTGGGCTTAATTAAAATTTCTTACAATTAATTCCAATTTCATGTTTTCTATGTAATTCTTATTTTAAATAAAACTAAACTAAAGCTAAGTTCTCCGGTAGCTCGAATCGTAAATTATTTCTAGGAGATTGAAATTGCAGAATTACGTAATTCAAATATGTCTTATTTTAAAACGTGTAATTTTAGAGAGAGAACTATTTTTAGTCCTAAATACTTCCTAACTACCATTTTATTCTAAGTTTAGTATATACGACGTATGTTCGTGCTTCTTTGAGTTTTATAGCGAACTATAAGATTATGTGGGATTCTTGTTACATATTCTATTTTCAAACCCTTTACATTTCTACTCAAACTCCGAACTAAAGAGAAACGAAGTACTAGAAATTAAAAACAATTTTTATCATAAGAGCCTCGGTTTTTAACATGGTACAATCCTACAAATATCTCCTTTAGGTCAAAAAATAAGAAAAATCAAAATCGCTTCATAAATTAGTAAGTTATCCGCGAACAATTATAAATATTACTAGCTGCACCCGGTAAACGCTGTTCTGCCTTACTCTTATCATTTAGGGGTAAATAGATGTTGGCCGATTCTCATAGATACCGGATAAGCACAAAAAATTTCATCAAAATCGATTAAGCCGTTTCGGAGGAGTATGGCAACGAAAACTGTGACACGAGAATTTTATATATTAGAATATCTAGTTGAACGTGAGACTATTTTTCTTGAAGTGTGTGAAAAACCCAATGGCTTACAAAATAACGTCAGGCATCAAAACCAATATTTTCTATAGAGATGAATAGAAGCAAATATTGATACACGTGTACCAACAATACTGATTTTGTTAACGAGATGCAAATACAATTTTATTCAACGCAGCTGACCTTTCTTTGTTATGTTATTATCTGCAAATAAAATAGTTTCTATTTTTATAAGGGACTAGCTGCGCCCCGCGGTTTTACTCGCGCAAGTCCGTATTCCGTAGGAATATCGAGATAAAAAGTTGCCTATATGTTATTCTAGTTGTTCAGCTATCTACGTACCAAATTTCATTGCAATCGGTTGAGTAGTTTTTGCGTGAAAGAGCAACAAACACACACACATCCTAACAAACTGTCGCATTTATAATATTAGTAGGATAGGATAGGATGTATTAATGAAATAATACTTGATTAATACCTATAAGAATAAGATGCGATATAGTTATTACATTAATAAATTAATAACATTTTAAATGCGCAAGCTCGTCTTGGATTTGGGTGAAATTTAGTACAAAAATAGTTTGATATCTGGGAAAGGATACAAAATTGATTCTGTCCCAAAAATCCCACGAGAACAGGAACTATGCTGGTTTAGATATGTAATGTATGTAAATATCGATAAGAATTAAAAAATACATATTTATGTTGTATATTAATTAATAATACTCCTAACGCTATTGTAAGAGGCAAATGACTCAAAACACAAATTTTATATTTAACGAACACATATTCTAGCTTTATTTGTATCGTCAGCGTTTAGATATTAATACATTCTATACAAACAAAAATTATTCAAAGGATCCAGTACACTCGTGGGAACATCACCAAACTTTTACAACACATTAATTATTTACTATTCCCGTAGAATATAACGTGAAAGTGCATCGTGTAACGTGCATTAAGCTTCACAAAACTATACGCCAAGGATTTATAGAACAAACTCGCAAGCGGAAGAAAGCTGAATTATCTCAAGGCCGTAGGGTATAGCTTACTTTTAATGCGTTTTCTTTGATAGTTTAAAAAAACTTTTTAATGGTTACATCGTACTTTTTGTGCTCGTTTTTGATAACGCAATTTTTTTCAAATAATATTAGAAACATGGCATAATAACGAAACTATAAATAGTGAAATAATAACTCTCACTGCTTCATATATTGTCAAGCATCTCTCTAATTGTTCTTGTAAATCGTGTCAATCAGGCGAAAGATATTAAATCGTTTCAGAAATTGTTTAAATCTTAATTATTATTATAATCATTGAAGATCATGATGGTGATACCAAAGCACTAACCTGTGGAAACTAAATGGCATTATCCATCAGATATTCATATTCATTAATGCTCTCTGAACTAGCATATACTTAATAATAATATAAGCTACAAATATATCGCTAATAAAATAAATAAATAATAAAAATAAAAAGCCTTTATTTCTCGCGTTTACAATTATAAGTTTTACACTTTATGCTTATGCTAATTTTCTGATTTAACAAACACATGTAATTATATATATATATCGCTAATACTGTAAGAAATTCTATTGTAAAAGCATATACCTTGATGAATATTTTATTATGACAAAAGGAGCTGTTGGGTGGCTGTTATGGTAAGTGAGCTTAGAGTTAAGCACCTAAAAATTTTACTGTGCTGTGTGTGGATATCAAGCACACCAGAAAGTGTGTTTTACTGTATTAATCATTAAGGAATGATTAATTGAGGGAATAAAAGAAAGGACTGGGAAAGGTAAGGAAAAGAATACATACCTCTGGCTTCCCCACCCTCCGAACAAAAGACGATGTCATGTAACTGTTTCACGCAGAATTTCTTTTCTGGTGGTTGTGGTACCTTCCCCGGTGCGAGCTGGACGAATTTGTGACGAAGAATGCGCGACTTCCACATTAGATATTTCTGTTACTTGACTTATAACAATGTCTATCACCTTAACTTTTGCGAGAAAGTTCGTGTTAATGCAGACATGTGAAATATATACTTTTGTTTTTTAATATCTAAGATACCTCATTTAGATTGATTGATTTATCAATGTAATAATAATAATAATTAAATTATATATCTTAAGTATGTTTTTTAAACAGAATTTCAGTAAATCTGATACGTGTTTCTCGAATCTCTTGATAGTAGATAGAGATGTAAGATCTTGAGTCTATTATTAACATCAAAGAAGCGAGTCACCCTTCACTCATTTATACTCACCTTGTTTTCGTAGGATACCTCTTTGCCTAATTTTATTTATCTTCCTTTATATTAAATCCTTTTTACAAGGTTTCATTAAAGTTTGGAAGAAAATAACATGTTTTTTTTCTTAAAACAGAAGGCGGCAGTCTAATATTAAGGATTATTTAAAAAAAATACTTAAGATGTTGTTCTCATAATTTTGTAAATGTAATGAAAAAAAAAACTGTAATGCGGTAAATCGTAATTGAAACATAATTAATGATTTAATTTGTAGCGTAAATAACTGTTCAAATCGGTGCTATTTTTATTATTATTAGTTAATGAAATGGCATAATTAATACAAGTATCGTTATGACATGTTTTTATTTTCAATCTTGCTAGTCCCATTTAAGCCCAATATAATGATTATTCTTCAAATTTTCCGATTTTCCACTTATTCTAAAAATAAACGAAAATGCGCATCAAAATTTTATAAACTCATAATTAATAATATTCACATACCGTACATTTCCAAATGAAGTGCGCTAGCATAAAATTACTCGACGTTATTAATCAGGGGCGTAATTAATAAAATTAATAAATCATTGAATTTTTCGATTCACCGATGGCATCACGTCGATTGCAGATTGAAAATCAGTCTGCATTAATTTAATTATTGCTACGTCGAAAAAACCATTCGTCATGTGGGCTGTGGACCGTAGATTTAGAAGACTCTGGATAAAACGTGCTCGCGTGCTTCTAAATTTGAATTTTATTTTGGTGATGATGTCACTTGCATTGTGTTTTAAGTGGCCAGTATTTTTTTAAGTAGCAACCATAAAGGAATATAGCATGAAGGTTTAAGTACCTACTTTTGTCTGAGATGCGGTTTCCAGCTAGCTCTGTATCTACGGTATTTTATATCTGGTAGTTTTTAGCCCCGCGGGGCCATATTCGGGTTACAAATTATGATGACAACCAACTATCGGCTTCCATATTTTATTGCAATATGATGTATATAGACACCCGCATATAATTCGTTTTTGATGTTGTTTTCCCAAAATGTTTTATTGCTTGTTTAGTACATACTGGGGAAATTTTCTTCAGTGCTATTTTATCATCGAGCATATAATCAATTTGACCAATTTTTGCATTAAAGCGTTTACAAAGTATACTATGCAGTATAATAATATAAAATTAAGTGTATTCTCTGTGTCTTGCCAGACCGATATATATTTTTCCCATCGAAAATCGAACCCATTACCCTCGGTTCGACGCTCACACGTTAAGCACTATACCAAGAAGGCGGTCATTGAAATGCGATGAACGTATCATATTAACGTAGTTTCCATTGAGTTCGAATAATACTTTATTGAGTTACTCAGATACAGTTAAATTGGATTGAAAAGTTAGAAAGGCTGCTATTATCGCAATGCTGCCTGTTATAACTTCAACATATATAACATGCGAAACATTAAAAAGCATTAATAAAAATGGTTGCCTGTAAAGTCGGTTTTACGGGCGAAGATTTTACGTGACAACGTCTTTTTTTCCAACGCCAAGAACGCTCGAGAAAGACAGAGACAGAGACACAAGCACGCGCCGATTCAATGCGCCTAATTCTCTAGTGCTGCGCGCGCGGCGGACCGATCATAGTTCGGTGACTCATCATAACGTTACCGGGCGTTACACTTTTTCATGAGTGACTCCGAGCCGCAACCTAATTTAAGACGTTGTCACGTCAAAATATATAAAGGACAAAGCATCTCTAACAGTGGTTTCCATTTAACATCAGGTGGCCCACCTTTTACTTTGCTTCGTCTGCTATATGAAAAAAAAAAAAAACAAAAAAATTACGAATCACATTTCACCAGCGATTATATAATACTAGACGCTCGTTCCGGCTCCGCCCGGATATCAAAATTCCTGTTTAATCCCAAGGGAGCATTTAATTCGATATAAAGTATTCTATCACCCAAGTCCGCTCATACCCTGCCTGTATACCAAATTTTATCAAAATCTGTTAAGAAATTTCAGCGTGATTAACGTACAAACATCCTAAAAAACAAACTTTCACACTTATTACATTTATTACACTTATTTTGATATATATCAAGTAAGTTTGAATGACACAATTATAACAATGTAAGTGATCATTGCACTTATAAAGTTTTTGATCAAAGACATATCCATTGGTAGAATCCGCCACAGAGTGCGTATCGGCGGACGAGTTTCTATATATTCAATAGCTGTGTGCAGGTGATTATGAAGTATTTTATCTGAAAATAAACGTAATATTATATGAATGGTTTCTGTTTTGGCCATAAACCAACAGTGGCTCACTAGTTTAGGATTATTTTTAAGAGAATGCAATTTCCTTCTAGCGTCATTTAAGTTTCTGTTCTAGCAATAAAAGATATAATAAATATTTTTGTCGGCAAAGACTAAGCAATTTATAGCCTTGTATCGTTTTTTATATAAACACCCAATTAATATTTTAAGAATAATGTAATAATGTAATGGAAATGTTTACGAGTAGTTCGATAAAGATGACAATCTTGAATTTTATCCTAATTTTCTTAATGCAGGAATTAATTAGTGAAAGAACAAGAAAGATTTTATATTTAAAGTAATATATTGAATAAGCAGTAAAATAAGCAGTGGTGGCTCAGTGGTGAGAACCTTGGACTTCAAAGTCGTAAGTCGGGGTTCGAGACCAGGTGGAGCGTGCAGGAAATAAATTGATGCTGCACATGTGGATAACATCACCACTACTTAAAACAGTGAAGGACAACATCGTGAGGAAACTGGCAGGTCCAAGAATCAAAAGTTCGACGACATCTGCCAACCCGCACTTGGCCAACGTGGTGGATTATGGCCTGAACCCTCATAGGAGGCCTTTGTCCCAGCAGTGGGAACATATATGGGCTGACGATGATGATGATGATGAATCGGTAAAACTTTCAATTATAAGTCGCAAGTTTGAACCTTGGAAAAAACCAACATGACAACTAAGACAATTCGTGTCTCGAAGAGGCGCGCTTCACCTTAGGTATCTCTACGCTTATCAGCCGTCGAGATCGTGGTCAAGCACTATTGTTCATAGAAAAGATTATAGTATTTTATATTTTAGTAATCCTCCATATAAAACAAGAACATAGATTGTCCTTAAAACGTACCGTCACAAGCAATTAATTCGTTTCCCAGAATATCTTTTAATTTCTCGTATTCATTTAACACTAGCTCTTGAAACAGTGGTGTTGCAGTTGCGAAATATAACCCAAAAGTGCTTTGGAAGCCATAATACAAGCTTTGTCTGGTGAAGCCCTTGAATGATAAAATAACATACAACTTTGTGCATTCTTTAGTAAACTGCGGGAGTACGTAATAGATAAAACGCTATAACAAACAATTAAGTTTTTTCAACCCATTTCAGGAGAACAAAAAGATTATATAGTATTTTTTTGGGTTTATTAGCTCTGAACTTTCGCGTGGGTGAACTGGAGGTAGTTTATATTTTTATTAGAAACTGTTATTTTATTATTTTAATAGTTATCAAAATGATACTGGTTATAATTGTAATTTTTATTCATGATTTTTTATCATTCTTATCTGTTTAATTACCTGGACATTCCTTAATAATATACAATAATAGAAACAGGTACCTAAACTTACCTCTTTGATGATGTGTGAAATACTAAGCTGGTTATAGTAAACAGTTTTTATGAAGTAAAATATAATGTCTATGGTCATCTGAAAAAATAACATCAGATAGAATAAAAGAACGATACATTTATTAATCAGGGATACTACAACATCCCAATGAAACAAATTTTACAACAAATAGATGAGTAGTTAAATAAAAATTAGGAAGAGGCACAAAACAAATCAATTTAAGATAAAATTAGAAAAAAATATTACAATGCATTAAATATAAGCGGTATAACAAGTTTTTAGTGTGCTGCATCTGACCAGTCAATTTAATTTTGATTCTCTTTTAAGCTTATGTCATCAGCATAATTTTTGAGATAACATGATAACAATGAAGCATCAACACTCCAGGCAAGATGAAGCATTAATTTTGTCCAAGTTCAATCGCCCATATGAACTCGAATCTAAATTAATATAGTAAATTAACGACTAAATATGAATAAAAAGCACACAGTTCGTTATTCAAACTCCGATGAAATAAACAAGTCCCTTATCAAATCGTGTTTTTAACCAGCAAAATTCTTAAATTGTAGGAATTTAACATTAAAATAAATACTGAATATGTACTGAATAATCGAGTAATTAAAATAAGTGCACTTGCAACAAGAAACAAGTAAATTGTTATGCATTGCGCAACCTAATACAATGTATTTAATTCGATTATGTAGATTTAATCAGTGAACTGGCATCACTTAATCCACTAATACTGTAATCAATGCCTTATTTACTGGGTTTCTTGCTACCGTATTTCGTTACCATACGTGTTTAAAGTGACTTTTTGCATCGATTGATGGTGTTTTAAATATATTTAAGTTTTGTCAAATTTAAACTAGATGTCTTAAATTTTACGTGTGTATATCGTGTTTATAAAAAAAGACTGGTGCGAAATACGATTGGCGCTTGAAATTTGAAGCGTAATTTTTAAAACATAATATATATGCTTACTGTAAAACATGATATCTATTAAACCTATCATTGTTGTATTTGTTTTTTTTTATAATACAAAAATTTGTTTGAAAATAATGGATGTGAGGTTGAAATTTTAGCTCATGTATACCAATGAACCAAAATGGTTCCTAATTTGTGGCAAGTGAAAAAAGGTGACAAATTTTGACCAATATTTGGTCGTATTAATATATCTTTAGTTTGAGTATTAAGTTTGACACATGTAATAATTGGCCTTTAGCCATTAATGTTCTCTTATTAATAATTTCGGATTAAAAACCCATGTATTATAATGGGTAAAAAACATAATAAACAAGCAAAACTTACCGTCACCTTCACCATTATATTTGCTTGCTTATAAATATCCAATAAAAGTTTGTAGGCGAACAAAAACTTTTTAATTGCATTGCACTTGTCATCCAAATTCTTAGTACTGCAGTGTTTTTTCAGCTTTCTTCTAATAAATCTCATGCGAGTCCAACACATCTCCAAAATAATTGTTCTCGGAACTCCACTTATATAATTGGAAGTTTTCAACAAACCCTCGCAAATATAGCTTATAGATATTTCCATATTTAGATTCAAAACACTATCATAGACGTGCTTAAATGTGATTAGCACGAATATTGAAATGACTGTTGCGTATGGGTCGAAATGAATATTATTATAACCAATCAATTTATCAATAGTGATGATACTGTGGTTGTATTGTAGAAAATGTTTTTGCCTCATGAATAGAGAAATGATGATTTGCCCACAAAATTTCACAGGAAGCGACATCCTTATAAAGCCAATTTCTTTATAACTTTTGTCTACTAAAAAAGCGTAAACGGTTGCGATTGAAAATGTAATACAGTACACACTTTGGAGTACATTGATGTATTTATTCGATGAATTTGTTTGATAGCAATATCCTAACAGTAATCGTAATTTTAAAAAGTTTTCAAGTGAAATCAAATACTGGAGCCATTTCATTATAGGCATTGTTTCAACTGATGCTTTTATGACGGAATAACATTTTTATCAAAACAAAAGCAGCGTGTACATTAAATTCATTAGCTTTATTACCGATTCGAACGTGAGATATGAAAGTTATTATTCATTGTTTGATGGTCGGAATTACTTAGTGTAAGTAAAACGTGAGTTAATGAAAATTCAATCATATAAATTGAGGACTACAATGATGTTTCAATTCACTTGTAAATGATGTGACATGTGATATTATTATGTTTATAGACTGGTATGTGGGAGTCGACGCTTCGGCACGAATTGGGCCAGCTCGCACCGGGGAAGTACCAAGCCCCTAAGGAAATCGTCGTGGAATAGTGGCTTGTCACTGTGTTTCTTATGGTGAGTGGGGGAGCCGGACGCCCGTATCCTTTTCCCCACCGGTACCAGTCGATTCCTTCTTTCCGGTCGTCAATCCTTTGCTTTTCGCTTCCCCTTAAAAGCGGACAGCGCATCCGCAGAGGTACTACGTCTGCGAATGTTCATGGGCGGTGGTGATCGCTTACCAGCAGGCGAATCACCAGCTCAGTTGCCCGCTATGATATATAAAAAGTCCACGTACGTATAGTTTTCCGTATTCCGTTTAGTTTTCTTTATTTTCTTATATATGGAACTAATTTCCAATTTAGAAATAATTATAAGATCACATAATGATATTGGCATTTGTAAGATATCAAAGACATATTCACATTCTGGCAGCACCAGGCTTGAATTAAAAAAACACAGAATCATAATAAAATCTGGAATGCTAAATAAAAGCAATTGGGTGAAACAGCCTATATAGCCTATGTGTTACATAAATGTTAACTACACATCTGTACATAAATTAACACTAAATATCTACACCAAATATTATATATAAAGAAGTCCGGCCACAAACTTGCATCCAATTTTGTTTGGTCAATACAAATGTATGTGAAATAGGGATACATTCAGGGACATACGTTTTGATGGATCGCTCGGAATCCCTGGGAATTGATAGAGGAACGCCTAGTCAATGGTGAGGAGATAAATAGCCAGTTTGATCCGGGCGCTGAATGCTTAACAAATGGCCGCGTGACGTCACACAAATGTTTTGTGCGCCGAACCTGCGTCACTCCACAATGCCTTTGATTATCACCCGTTATTTATGAACGGAATTTTTTATATCGCGTTAATAGAAAGCGGATGGGGTGCTTCAATTCGGGGAATTGTGCATCCTGCATACGTTTCTTGCGATGATTGTTTTTGAGGTCTTTGTCGTGTGATGAAATACAAGAGTATTGTGCGGAAGTAGAAAAAACGTATTTATTTATAATTTAAAAAAAAATATATTTTTTACTATTTTGTGAACGCCGAAATAATTAAAATTTGCAAAAATCAATATTTTTTTATTACTTTTATTGTTTATTTACATTACATTTTGTATGAATAATAAAAGTGAAAACGAAGAAATTTAGGTATAAGAATTGGAATTTCTGAACAAATTATTTATTTATTATGATTTATACTATCTTTGGCTTAACATATAAGGCCTTTAAGTAAAGTGACGAAGTAATATTAAACGTAGAGCTAGCGATTTATCCTAAGATGAATCTTGGTGGGCGTTTATACTAATTCATATTGTTAAATCATGTTATGTTATGTTTGCTTTAGAGGTAATGTTGAAGTAACAACATTTATCACGACGAATGAAATCGTTTTATGTTTTCACTAGCTTTCCGCAAGCGGCTTTGCCCGCGTGTTCGCAGGAAAGATAGACCCGGGGCTTTTCTCGTTTATCCTATGTCCGTCTCCTGATTCTAAGCAACCTCTGCACAAATTTCCAAATCGGTTAATGCGTTCTTGAGTTATAAATAGTGTAACTATCACCACTTTCTTTTATATATATAGATAATAGTGTATTATAATCAATAGCCTCATGAATACTTTATTTGAACCCCTGACCAATATTACGAGCAAATTAACCATCGATAGATCAATTAAAACAAATTGAAAGTCTCAAGAACCCGAAAGTTTATTATCAAAACAAATTCAAAATTGTTAACGATGATAAACGAGCGATTTGAAGCCATCAATGTTAATAACAGGTGACGTCTTTGATTAAGACAGGCAACTTTTTATCACAGCTTGACAAGCCGGGAATCTGTTTTATTTGCGTACCTCGAAGGACCATCGCGATTTATAACTTCGCAACGTTGATATTTAGTTCTAGACGTGAAGTTCAGTGTTCCCAAGGTGGTTAGGGTAGCAGATATTTGATATTTCTATTTCACATATCGATTTTTGATAAATAAGTACCCGTAAAAAATCACTGAATAAGAAATTTTGAGATAGAAAATCAGCTTTCTGTGCGAGACCGTGACGCTTTCTTTTGTAGTTCCCACTGAGACTCAAACCTACGCAATAAACACTGCATCAAGACAGTGGTCACGCTAACTCCTAGATGCTTTATAAATGTTCACAAGATACGTCCAGAGTACAATTTGTCAGTACGCCTCCTTGGGGCTACGTGGAGATAAACGACGTCAAATGCCTTTAAAATTTCACTTTGCCGATGTTTGAAGTTACGATTCATGCGGATTTTGTTTTAAAGGTGATTTGTTAGGAGCAGATAAAATGTGATTTGCTTTTATAAAACGTATTGAAATATGTACAGAGTAGGATATTTAGTATATATAGACGAAGTTGTCGCCTGTGGTACATTATACGTAAATACATATAATATAGTGTACATTATACATCCTATAGTACTCAGAGATGACGTATATGTCCAACGATATAAAGAAAAGAGAAAGTTGAAATCGGTCCAGTTGTTAACGCGTTCAAACAAATAAACAAACTTTACTGCTTTTTGCTACTGTTGTAGACTCATTCAGTGATCGATTTTTCATGATTAATATATTTGTAATAAATATATAACTATAGACATAATATCCCCCTGTACACACACAGCTTTTAAAATATAAATATTACTTAAAACAGAAATGTGTGTTCAACTTGGTTTCACAATACCTATTTATTTTATTTTATTTATTTTAGGTTCACCAACAGGTATTACATTAAAGAAATTATATCAAGTAAATATAAAAAAAATTAAGAGCTAAATGCACACCTTTAAAAGGTAAACACAACATGCATATTAATTAAACAACTAAAACATCTTAAAAACGAAAGTATAAAGAAAACATTGCAATGTTATACTGCATAACACACATCATCATCATCATCATCAGCCCTTATATGTTCCCACTGCTGGGACACAGGCCTCCTATGAGGGATCAGGCCATAATCCACCACGCTGGCCAAGTGCGGGTTGGCAGATGTCACATGCCGTCGAACTTTTGATTCTAGGACATGCCGGTTTCCTCACGATGTTTTCCTTCACCGTTTTAAGCAGTGGTAATGTTATCTACATGCGCAGATAAATCAATTTATTTCCTGCACGCTCGCCCGGTCTCGAACCCCGACTTATCGATTTTGAAGTCCGAGGTTCTCACCACTGAGCCACCACTGCTTTTAATCTAATCTATGTATTCTATGTATAACTTCTGATGTAACAGGTGTTGGATGACCATATAAAATAAATAAAATAAACTAACATGAACCTTAACAGTTTAATCTTTGTAAACTTCGTGTGCGTATTGTGGGAGTCGAGCACTCATCGACACGAAGGATTCCCAGTTCATTCCTTCTTCCCAGTCGTCAGTCGTTTTCTCATCCCATTCCCCTTAAAAGCGGGTAGCTTATCCGCAGGGACACTACCTCTGCAAATATCCATGGGCGGTGATGATCGCTTACCATCAGTCGAACAACCGGCTCAGTTGCCCGCATATTATGATATAAAAAAGATGAACTGTCATTCACAACCTTTTTTTCAAAAATATGGATTCTGAAATTGATTCTTAAATTCATGTTTTTGTTTATTTTTAACATTAAACATAATGGGTATAGTGATGTGTATTTCTACCATTGTTTTAAAACGTTCGCTTATTAAGTGTTAAAAAGTTATTCTCACTATTTAAAATTATTATCTCACTCAAAATTTTGTACTGTCCTAAAAATTAGGTACCCTTAGAATTAAATTCTAAAAAGATTTTACACGTCACTGTGCGTTACGTGTTGTAAATGTTAATTAATTCGTTACGCTAACATCACCTGATTTGTAATTAATCTGTTTGGTAGAAGTTTTTCAAACCAATCTTGGGGTATGGGCCAATATCCCGCAACACTTGCTAATATTCGCAACGTGTGTCCCAACTTCCCTAATTTCATCGCTAAGTGGTTTTCCGATAGTTCTGCCAACACGTGACATGCTTCATATACAGACAATTAATAAAATGAACGGAATTTTACCGGTATTGCTTTTAAAATCCTTATAAACGTTGAAATTGATGATTTTTAAATGGCATATTAGAAAAATTTGTTTGACTACGCGAGTTTTATTCGTTTAGAAACAAAATACTTTTTAACTCATCTTAAACGCGATTTATTCATTGTATTAGTTTTCACAGGAAGGCTAGGGTGTTTAAATCCTTTTGTTTATTATAAAGTATTTTACTTTTAAGCGTGCGTATGTAGTATTTCATTATGTTCTTAGTTAATTTTGTGAATAAAGATAATCCCTTACCCGATACACAGACATAAATTGTAAAAAATACGACTGTAATTTTAATCTCGCAATACAGTCATATATACATCAAAAACATATATTATAAAGAAGAAACATGGTGTGTGTGTTTGTTATATTTTCACATAAAACTGCTCGATCGATTTCAAAATGCTCTCACCAATAGAGAGCTCCATTATTCCTGAGTGACATAGGCTGTATTTTCTTTTTATCCAGGACAAATAAGGCGGAAACGGGACGACCGACCAGTAGGCATGTAAAATGAAGTGTATATTTTACTTATTTATATTTCAATATAATATTTATGTTTATAGAAACAGCACACGGAAGTTTATTCAGAATATACGTCGAGTAAACTTTCTTTTGAAATATTCTGCTGTTGAATTGACTGATTGATTGGCTGATACAGTTCTATTGAAGAAAAGTCAAAGATTTTTGTTTGTTTTATTTTATTTTATCTACAAGCAGTCCGCCCCGGCTTCGCAAGAAATACCTAAGTAGTTTGTTGTTTTTTAAATCCATCGAATAGTTCCCTAGATTAACGCGTTCAAACAAACAAACAATATTTTCAGCTTTTTATTATTTTTAATATGGATTTTTGTAATATGCATAGTTTTATCCACATTTGAATGAAATGATACCAATTACATAGGCTTAATATTGTGTATTAGATTTGCCTATGGAGATATCGATTATTCAAAACTCAACTGTTAGCCTAACATAAATGAACATATCCGCTTAGTTTGCTTGTATTTATGTTAACATCAATTTGAAAAACTATTAATAATTGCTATTCGTTTTACTAACTACTGTTGTTTCACTAGGGACAGTCTGTCATATTTAATGTTTTTAGGCACCTATTTTTCTTAGTTATAAACACCCACACACACACCCAATAAAGTATTATACATTAATATAAAAGAGTCAACTGTAACATGCAAAAGGCAGACAATTATGGCGTTTATGAAATGGTTGCTTAATAGTACATTCGAAATGATTTTAACCAAGAAAATGACCATGATTTCAAAGGCTATTCACGTACTCAATCGAAGTATTATCAGAACAGTTTGTATGGTCTATCTAGGTATATTTGTAGGAAATAAATCAATAAATAATGTATACGAAAGATATATTGACCAGAGTACCTAACTGTTTCGAACATTTTCGTCTAGTTTATATATCAAAAGTATTATAGTATACAAACAATAAATTTAAATTAGTAATCAATTTTTATTAATAGGTAAGTTACTTATTCATTTGTTACTTGCATTTAGAATAAGGATACATTTATTAATTTATTAATGTATTAGTTTTATTCGGTTTTACTCGCGTAGTATAAGGAAATTCTATCATTCTAGTTTTACCGCAGTAAAAAGAAGCCCTAGCCTATCTCCAGATACATAAATCATAACACAAAGTCGCTCCGTAGCGACCTGAAAGAGGTACAAACAAACACACTCCCATTTCTAGCTGATATCAAGTACATCAACATCACAAAGTTCTGACGTCACAGCTGAAACTACATCCTCAATAACAACAATAGCCACTTCGATGACACGAATGATCTTAAATGGCTTTATACCTAATTATTATACCCAAAGAGCCATTGAGTGACCCATTATACGGATTAGTATATTAATAGAGGTCCTAAAACTTGAGGTGAGCAAGGTCTATGAAGCTCATTATACCTAATTAGGATTTTATGTTACATACATTGTTTAATTTAGGATTTATGTTTATACATCTTTATATTAGTAATACCTTTAAGTTTTGTTAATAACTGTTTAGAACCACAGACACACTGAATTTACTTTTATCATTTATCTTTGTTATCTATTTCTTTGAATGTGAAAAAAAATATTCGGATATATTATAATATAAAAGGGAATGAAAAATTTTCCTGTATATTAATATTAATAAGCAATATAATAGTTTACAAAAGACTTTAACTGCTATTACGCGATCAAGCTCCAAATTCCACTGAACAATCGTCTTCCCTCTGCAATAAGTCGCACTATAATCTACGTGTAGTTACTCAAATCACAATTTTCAATTTAACACAAAGCAATGACACTGGCCTAGTTCCCAGTTAGCCGTCAAAGTCGGCTCTATTGCCTGGATTTGGGTTAGAAACGTTTAATAGGCTGAATACCTTCACGGCTAATCCATTTTACAGAACATGTTAGCCATTTGTATCCAGTGAATGAAATGGGCAGCTGAACCCCGCCCATCAATCTTGGCCCCCACATCGAATATAGCTATGTTCTGAGTTGATAATGACTCCATTTCAAGGAAGTAGGTTACACGTAGTACGTAGGTAGCTAGAAATACAAGGTAATTTGTAGCTAAATGTGTTAATTTTCTTTTATACGGAAATCGGTCTATTACATTTTTATTGCTTATACGTACAAAAGTTTTCTTATTACGTTTGTGGTAGTTTACGCTAAAATCGTCCCAGAAGATCCGTTAAATTTGCATCTTCACTCATCATATGGAATGATTTTTCTTTTCAGCAAGTTCTAAGGCAAATTACCCTAATAATTACCATCGGCTCCGTGTTAAAGCTGTCAGATCATAAAAAACCAGATAGATGGTATGGTCTTTATTAAATGCTTTTTTTATATAATGTGGGTTCAACTCATTATAAGCAATTCTAAGTATCCTATACTTGTAGATGCCCAAGTTCTACAGAGAGCAGCAGAAAAATACGCTGAAAAACATCATATTTTGACGTCGGCTAAAACTGATATTGGAGAAAGATGAACACAGGTCTTCATACACAAACATAAAAGGCACAGGCCATTGCCTATCGATCTTATACCTGGGGAATTAGTCACGTTGCCTGTAAAAGTGGCTTACCGACGCGATGGTGTGGAAATTCGTTTAATCGACGGCCCACCGCCCGATACTTGATTGGTTGTGGGCTGCGGTTCTATTTGTAGAAAGTTTAAATGTATTATCAGATTAAACTGTTTTCTATTTCCCGTTCGATAACGTCTTGATTGTGGTGTGAATTGTTCTTGATGTAATCAGTACGAGCACAGTAGTAAATTTAAGTTTTTATTAGGTCTCATAAAAGTAGTAGGTTTTCTGTTTAATGTGTCACATAGTGTTGTAATGTATTTATTTTTAAAATTTCATTATTTTGACCAGTTTATATCGTTGATATTATCTTTTAAATTATTTTGAAGCAATTATCAAACTTTGATGACCACCTCATATTGTTTTCAAGTATTATTAACTTCTGTTGAGAAAACAAAAAAATGCTCACAGATTTAATTGCATTTTTACTCAAATTGAAACTGAAATTTACATTTTATAGACATGATCCTTAAAACATAAATCCTGAGTAGTTCAAGTACCTAATCTCCAAGAAGCGATGCCTCATTAATAACTCCCTATAAACATCACTGCAGACTTAGCTGAGTCGATGTTTGCGAACATAATTAGGGTTTAGCAATCGCTCCTATGAAATTGGTACACGCTACTTGCGGCGACACTACGTATCGCTCGAACCGCGTCTAATTCGATTAAATGCTACAAACGGAGCTCTGAGTGAACGGATTACATACTATACATCGTGGATAACGAATAGTTATTAATAATTATGTAATGAGGGTTAATATGTTCTAAAATTAACGTGAACTTCTGTCTATAGGACTTCATCTTATTTAGTTTACAGAGCTTGTACACTAAAATTGGATGAAAAGATTTAAAAAATGAGATTAAAGGTTGCAAGAGAAAGGGATGAGGTTCTTTCTTTCCTTAAAAATATTGATCTTATTAAGGAATTTATATAATTGCTGACACGACAAAAAAAAAACAAGAAACCTTAATTATGCAAAGTGAAATTGAGCTAAAGTCAATAATTAAAGTGTCCACCCTTCGGAAGCATGTTGGCGAGTTTGGTGACTATCGAACCTAAACTAATTTTAACTTGCTCTACAAAGGAATCTCCTCTTAATTGCCATACAGTTAAAAGCTATATTTCCTTGTAAGACGTTACGTACCATTAACCATCCTTGTTTATAATTATTATTATCATTACTGACTGTACCTTGTTCCATCTACATCTTTGAAATTAATGCTCTTATTCAAGCCCTTTGTTGATTACTAGTAGGTATAGGGAAATTATAAATGATTATATTGATGATGAGTAGTATGAGTAACACGAAACCTGGCTTGTGGTTTCTTCAAACAAAGAAAAGATAGTCCCGGCGTTTTCCATGCATAGTTCCCGTTCACGTGGAATTTTCGGGATAAATACTGTCCTTTGTCTCATGTTTGTACTAAATTTCACCCATATCATGAAGAAGAAACAGACAGATATATTACTTTCGTATTTATAACTTAAATAGTAAATTTTTCTTTTTATTCACTCTAACTTCTATAGTATGTAGCTTTAGTTGTTCGTAGCGTTCTTACGTCATTTAAAGGTCATTTTGCCATCATTTCGCCCGCGTGGAATTTGGTTACATCGCTTTCATCTCCCCATTTCAACTTCTTCTACCCTTTTCTTCGCGATAAAAATTATGCTGTGTCGTTTCCCAAGTACAGTTCTACCTTCATACCAAATTACATCAAAATTGGTTCAGTGGTTTAGGCGTGAAAGCGTAACAGACAGACATACAGACAGAGTTACTTTCGCATTAATAATATTAGTAGGCATGGAATGTTAGGCTACAAGAAATGATAAATTGCAGGTGATGGATTATCTTCACTCGCCAATTCCCAAAACCATTGCCTTGAAATTTAGTTATTTTAATCGCGTCTTTTAATGACTTGATGGGAAGATTCCATTCATATTGTTCTTGGTAAATTACATAAATCATTACGTTATAGTGTCGAATAAGGATTTTAAATAATTGATTATATTATTATATTCCAATTAGCGATAAATAGTAAATATAGATATATCAAATTTTATGAAACGAACACAGATTTAATGGTTAAATGATTTAATTTAATTGAAATCACCCCCAGAGACTGCTTTATTACTACACGACACATTAATTACGTTGCATGTAACTTTATTAATTAGTTTTAATTAATTGCGGTAACACTTATCCCGCTGTTATACTATTTGTTAGGAAATCATCAGCCCATATATGATCCCACTGCTGGGCCACATTCCTCATATGATGGTTCAGGCCATAATCCACCACGCTGGCCAAGTGCGGGTTGGCACATGTACGAACTTTTAGTTCTCGGGCATGCCAGTTTCTTCACGATGTTTTCCTTCACCGTTTGATATAAGCTAGTCTACAGGCATCACTATTTAAAACGGCGTTAAAAGAAACAAGTCCCGTGTATGGGGTATGGCATACATGATTTTTTTTTGTGAGTCTCCACCAGTAATTGAACCCAGGACTATCTCGGCATACGCTCACGCGTTAACCACTCTAATAGAGGCGGTAAAACGCCATAATCCAATATTATTAAGAGGAAATGGTGTTTGGTATGTTTGTTTAAATCAATATTTTGTGTGTGTTTTTCAGTTTACCAAGAGTTGGTAAAATGGCATAATCCAAAGTAATATTATTAAGAAGAAACGGTGTTTTCGTATGTATGTTATGAAACATTTTTCTACTGAGTGACTTATGCTATATCTTCTTATATATAAAGTTCCCGTGTAACAAACTTAGTAACTTAGATAATGGCTGGAACGATTGTTATGAAATTTTGTGTGCATATTGGGTATGTCTGATAATCGGCCATATATATATATATATATATATATATATATATATATATATATATATATATATATATATATATATATATATATATATATATATATATATATATATATATATATATATATATATATATATATATATATATATATATATATATATATATATTATATATATAGATAATATTTAATTGAATTGTTTTGTGTTCGTAGTTTGACTCACATTTTGAAATTTAAATAAGGCATCGAAATTTAAATTTTGTATCACTATTTTTATCATTATGTTCATTTGCATATTTTTTATATCATTTTCAAAACTAATTTTCGAGAGTATTCGTATAGTTTAATGTGTCTCAGTGTTTGTACCACTACACTTAGTACCTACCCTGAAACGGATTGTCTGATTTTTGTGAAACTTTGTGTATATTTAAGTAATAAGGCTGACCCCAACAAGAAATTATTAGAAATTATTTGTTCATACAACACAAAATGGCGCTGATTCGATCCTATTGTTAGTTAGCAAAGTATCGAATCCGAAATCGGAATCTATTAACTCGCTAACATCATTAGCAGATTTCAGGAAACGCGAAGTAAAATGGATCATTACACAGCAACAAATTCAAGCTAAACCAAACCTGACCTAACCAAACTGAATGGGGTCAGTGGAATCCGTTTTTCATTGTTTTGTTACCAACGTAAAATAGGTTAATTCTATGTTCCTATTAAATATTTCCCTTTGTACATTTTAAATGTACTCACTCGCCTTGTATCCTGCGTTTTGTGGAGGTATATTAATTAATTCAAATACGTTTGAATTAATAGAGATTAGATGGACCGTTGTTATTTAAACATAAATCAGAAGCGTTCACGGTTTGTATAAAACAATTTTTAAGTTTTAGAATTTGTGTCCTGTTCTCTTGTTGATATGGACGTCATTTTTGGGAATGTCTTTGAATATAGCATTGCCTATATTATTAAAATATTTTTTTTTTTATATTATATAGAATGTTCATTTGAATTGCGTTGAGTGCTGTTTTTTTTTTACAAAATTCAAAAATGTTTCCTTAATATGAAATTGCTTAATTAAACACACATAGACAAACACAGACACAGAGACACAGTTCACCACAATTTCGTATTAGGTCAGGATCAATGTTATTTTGTACTACTGTTTCTGTTTTGAAATAAATAAATAAATAAAACGACACAATTCTTATCAGAATAACTGCACTTCCTAAGAATTTTAAATTAAAATAAAATAACGGAATATTTCAACAAACCACTATAAATGTATCCAAAAAGAGACTGAGGAACTGGTTAATGGTAAAACATTTCTACGACATTGAATGATTAGTACAATTAAGGTTTTTTGATTTTCAATATTTGCACACTCAAACAAACAAATCACATCAATATACACAACTACTTTCTTGCTAATGAATGTAATTTGAATTTTCGTGCTCATAAAAGCAAAGTTTTAAATTGTTTCATTATCTAAATCCGCCGACATTACGCTAACCACTTGGTAATTATCAAAAGTCATGTGCTTGTGTTTTTATGCAAATATCCATTGTTCCTAGTTAAATTTGCGGTGGTGCTGCCACCTACAAATGTCCGATAATTATACCTGTGGTAATGTCGGTAGTTGTTAATTTATTTCCAGCAAATAATAAATTAAGCAAGGTTACGAAGGTAAATAACAATGTTATGTAATATGCAAAATCGTTTGAACTATTGCGTATTGAGTGTAATTGTGATCGAGTTATAATTTATATATAATGTCCGTGTTGGGTTTGATAGTGGTTTATTTAAATCATTTACTCTTTATTGTTATTCAAAATTATGAAAAAAAGTGCTGACTAAGGTTAATAAAAACACCTGTTTTAGTTCGATTAATACAAGTTGATGACGTGATTTCAAGATAAGAGATAATTTCAAAGTCAATTATTTTGTTCAATGCTTTGTTTCGAATGAAAATACTGAAAATCTTTTAAAAATTTTAAATACTTTTAATGTTTATTCTTCTTTTCGATTGCTATAAGGGTCGTATTTGCGCGCAGATTGCCCTTGCTTAGGCGATTCGCGAAGTGGTGTCCTCTTGAGCTCCTCCAGTATCAGACGCTGCCAAAATACGTTTTATTTATCGGCATGGGACATCGATCGGCCACACTGTCAGACGAAGTGCCTCGCATATACTCAAGCAAGCCCTGGAATGGACTCCACAAGGAAAAAGAAAGCGTGGCCGGCCTAGATAATTTGGACGCCCTCTGCCCCACAAAGAGGTATTTAGTCATTCTTCTCTTCAATAGTAAAAAATCATTTATGCACTTTTCGATTGACTATTTTTCAACGATCAAAACTATTCAAATGCTTTCTCTGCAACTGACAAACTCCGAAAATGTGAAGCCATTTACAATATTAACATCAAATTTTGATTTTCCATAACAATTGTGGGGTGCGCAGGTAAACGCTACCCCATTGTCTGTCATAATCTTTTGTTTCAACAAAAGGTTACTATAATAAAATATGAAAGCAGAGTTTAATTATTACGAAGCTTTGTTTTAGTTACGTCGGAGTTCTGTTGATCGTAATTATGAGATTAGAAATGTATGAATGTTGATCGAATATAATTTCAATATTACCTTTTGTTTAGAGTTGATTTAGTTTTATTATCTTGCTAATGGATTGATAATTATTAATGAGTTTTTGGTAAGTGATGTTTAATATAAGATAAGTAGACACTGGATCAAGCTTTGTAAATCATTAATTTATAATGTTAATTACTAGAAAAACGTGTAGTAAATACTACTTACTACTTAGTTGTCGCCCAATAGTGTAGATTTTTTATGCCATAAACGGGGATCTGATGGTTCACCTGATGGTGAGCGATCACCACCGCCCATGAACATTCACACAGTAGTAATGCCCTTGCGAATGCGCTGCCCGCTTTCTAGGGGAAAGGGACTAGGAAAGAAATGACGACTGCAAAGAAGGAATGGACTGGGAAGGTTGCGGAAAAGGAAATGGGTCTCCGACTCACCGTAAAACACAGTGGCGTGTTACTATTTCACGTCGGTTTTCTGTTTCAATGCAAGTACATATTATTTTAAACTTGATTTTTTTAAAACGCACAGCTTCACAATAATTTTTTTTCTTTTTCTTGATTTTAATATTTTTTCATGATATAGCAGCCAACTGAGCTGGTGGTCGCCCTTGAACATTCACAGAGCCTTAGACCTCTGAGAATGCGCTGCCCGCTTTTAAGGGATAAGGGATAAGGAAAGAAGGAACGGACTGGGAAAGGTTAAGAGAAGGAAATAGGCCTCCGGCTCCCCACTCACCGTACGAAACACAATAGCAAGCTATTATTTCACGTCGGTTTTCTGTGGGGGTGTGGCACTTCCCCGGTGCGAGCTGGCCCAATTCGTGCTTTCGCATGCTCGACTCCAACAAAATAAAAAAATAGATAAGAAAGGCCTTTATGAAAGAAAACAATACAGTTTGGTTTCTATAAGTAGAACGATATTAAAAAATACTAAACTAGCATAGCAAAAATCTAGCATAATTTATAGTAAGGTATGCGAGGGTCAAACTTTGTGAAATCTAATTAAATATATTTCTAAGAATAACCTATAAATTTATGCCCCGGAGGCATAAAGGTTATGACTTATTAGCATTATCGAAGGTATTCTCAGGCGCTCCTCGAAGCTATAGCAGAATTAACTGGAGGCATACCGCGCTAACTGTAGGGGCACTTGATACAAGTGTTGGCCCCATTCGCACTTCTGTGGTACAGAGTAGTGAACAACAGAGGCTGCAATTAATTAAATATATTTCTAAATTAATACTAATGATGTTAGGTAACGATGCGTGAATGAATGGTTTGTTGTTAATTTTTATTTTATGAAACGTAATAATGTTGTATTAACATTAGCATAGATTTTGTAGTGTGAATGATAAATTTGCATTTAAATATTCATTTTCTATAAAAATACTAGTATAACGTGAATATCTAACAAGAAAATAAAAATTTATTTTACTGAAACAATGGACTTCTCACTTAATCATATAATATTAGAGATAACGATTATTTCAATGCGACAGCCCAAGCCGAGGTTCGCGGTCCCCGACAAGGGGGGACGCCCTTGATCGTGTCGCTACCAGAGTGAACCATCAGTTCACCCACGCGCCCGTGCTAAAATGTAGTAGCCCTTCAGGCTAGCATTAAGATTCATTTCATAAAAAAAAGATTATTTCAACGATTGTTTGCTATCCTTTGTGCTAATGCAATTTCTAAATTTTCTATGTAACAGATTTCGTACATACATACATACATATATATTCCTCTATTTAATGTGTTTGATTTATTAAACAGTGTACCTAAAACAATAAAGCTAGGTATCAACATTATTTTAACTACAAACCTTACTTTAAAAGAGTTTATAAAAACACAACTTAGTGGAACAAGGTGTCATAAACGCTATCTTTAAAACCCTTCTCCAGCTAAAGCACCTTCAATACCCAAATCGCCGTTCAAAATACGATAATAAATTTCACATCGAATGAATAGTACAAGTTTGTACATGTAAACGGAACGGCAGAAGTTGGAAACTACCTAATACAATGGATATGGTATACGGATAACAGAAGCACGTCGTATCTATGACAAAGTTTCTCTGTGCCAACATTATCCGCAGATGCCCCGGTATTAATTCCTCGGCTATCGGTAATTTAAACGTTGCATAATCAGGGAGCTATTAATATCGTTTTTGGCTGTAGGGAATATTTTTACTGAGAGCGTCTGTAGGTAACGTTTCTATTAATCAGTTTGTTGAAGCTTACGCAATGGTATATCTATGCGAATATATCAAACATGTTATATAGAGTAGCTGCTGCTTTTATATTTCTAAAAGGGTCAAAATCAAGGTTACATTTTACATATGAAACATGTGCAATAATATAGTATATTAAGGATAATATATAATAATTAAGGAGGCCCGTATTGTAATACCTTCCCATAATGGGATATTGTTGACTTCCCTTGTGATATTCCTTTCCAATCTTCATAAAAATACAGTTATTCATTTGCAGAAGCTTTACCTCTGCTAATGTGTCTGGATGGTGACGATCGCTGGTAGGACAACCAAAGAGCTATGTCGGTTCTTAGAAAATAAAACCGTTTTCGAGTAGTACATTCAAACATATGAATAAAGTAAACAAAAATATCATATATTTTTAATGTTATAGCTATGGACAAGCATTTAAAATTAATAGTCACGAAGAATTAATTACGTCTAAAAGGAAAACAGACATTTCCATAGCAGCGGGGTCCCTTCAGTGGGAAAATACACGGGCTGATGATGACTATTTTAAAACACGAACCAGTAGTTGCTAAAATTAGCACGTTCAACCAATCAAATAATCTAATTCAACTATTAAAGTTATTATAATATTACCAAACAATACATAATTCTTACAATATCGCTTAATATTATACGAGCTGCGCGCCGCGGTTTCACCCGCGTAAGTCCGTATCCAGTAGGAATATCGGGATAAAAAGTGGCCTATATGTTATTCCAGTTGTCCAGTTGTCTGTCTACGTACCAAATTTAATTTCAAACGGTTAAGTAGTTTTTCGTGAAAAAGTAACAAACATACACACATCCTTACAAACTTTCGCATTTATAATATAGGATAGGATATAGGAAGTAGGATTTATAAAGGATCCTTATGATTTTAAATATGTTAATAATAGTTGATTTCTGGTGTATTTGTAATACAAATAGATTAAACTAATCCGTCTAGTTTAGCTATCCTGAAATAATTATTAATGTTTATCTCGTCTAGACTCATATTACCGATTTACTAATAAATTCAGACATAGACGTCAACGTCTATACTTTAATATTTGATCTAATTAAATATGACTACAAAGTAAGGAGTATTTACATTAAATTAGACTTAATAATTCAAGCTTTCAATAAAAATTAAAGTCTTAATTAGGCGGTAATATAATACTAGAAATATCAAAAGTACCTGCCTTAATAAATTTTCAATCTTAAATAAAACGTATGCTCTAATATTATTTATGGACAAGTAGGTGTTCAGCCTTCGGTGTCATGCCAGACCATGCCTCTTTTTATGCGTCCCCGCCGGGAATCGAACCCAGGACTCTTGCATGCCAACGAGGATATTTTGCTGAAGTGTAAACTTTGTCAATAATGCTGGGGTTTAATGGCGTACTTATATCCAATAATAAGAACCGAAAGAAATGTAACGATAAGCATTACTTCGTTTAATTATTCGTTAATTCTACTGAATTACTTCATTCAATCGTCTATGAACTAAAGGCAGTCAAGCCTACCTACTCAACACGTTCTGCTTTTTGAGTTAGTTAGTAACATGCTACTGTTTCTTACGGTGGGGGAGCCAGAGGTCTTTTCATTTTCCTCACCCTTCCAAATCCATTTCTTCTTTCTAGTCGTCAATTCTTTCCTTCTATTACCCATAAAGATTATTTCCCATAAAGAGGGCAGCGTATTCGCGAGGCATGCCTTGCGGTGGTGATCGCTTACCATCAGGCGAACCACCAGCTCAATTGCCCGCTTTGACATTAAAAAAATGTTCATTATGTTACATTACCTTACGTACCCGAGTATTATTTATTATTTGTTTATTTTATTTATAACAGGTATCATCTTACATCTTTACAGTATCTGATTAATTAACACAGTAAATACGCCACTAACAAGGTACACTAATAGCTGGTTAAATATAAGTGACAAAAACGATGTCTAAAAACATTATTTTATGTGCTTAAAATTATATACAATGAAAACTGATATTTAATGTAAAAATTAAATTACAGAGTTCAACCCAAAACAAGTCTGGAGATATATATGTATAATATAACGATAAGTAAAAAATAAGTCGCCTTTTGTTTAAACGCTTTCTTCCCCACAACATTGAAAGGGCTCGTCGTTCGTTTAATATTAAAAACCAAATACTTATCAAACATAGAATTTCAGACCACGTCAAAGCAGTAAAAAATAAGTAAAAGAAAAGACATTCTTTAAAGTTGATAAGGGTCACAAAATTTAGGTGAATTTTATGCGACACATTCGCTTATTTTATGCGACATCAAACAGAAATCAAATGACGCGTCTTCAGTCCCATATACATAATGTATGAGCTGTAAAAGTAAACAAAATGTTGAATTATCTAAACGTAGCGCTACAGCCGCGTAATTTATTCCAGTTGAGGCTAGAATGCGTCAAGTGTGTACATCTATGTGTACGACTGTTCAACTAATGTGTTTGATCAAACTCCCAAAGCGAACCTTTCAGCGGTTGTTTCAAGTAGAATATCAAATAGTTCACGCAAAATTCGCTAGGTGGCGCTGATTTATAAAGAGCAACTTGAAAGAAAAATTAACAAAATACTAATAATTCATAATATTACTAATAATTAATTGCTATTATATTCTAATACCAATTATATTGTTAATATTTTTACGCATGATTATAATTAACGCTATCGATATAACTATTAATTACCAACAACATTCACACAGTTTCCTTTTAAAAAGCAGGTAATATTTATAAATATCGTATAAAATGTGTTTAATGCATACATACAACAAAGCTAAATAAGTAATTATTTTTTCAACATTCCCATTTCTATGAACATCCTTCTAGAACGATATGAAGCAAAAACAAAATCCGAAACAATTTACGCCTGCAGCGCTCCAGGACTACATTTCCGTATAAATTTCCTTAAAATCCCGCATTTAGCGTTAAATTCCACCATTAGGCAAATAAGCAGAGCTTCGGATCTCATAATTCTTGTTCAGCTAGTTGTTTTGTAGTCGCGACATTAATGGCGACTAAAAACGCAGTCGCGTCGTAAATCGTAGTCACCCACGGATATGCCTCATTTAGCCTATCTAGAGTACTAATTTGGTAGAGATTAGCGTTGCGGTAGTCGCAGGTAATAAATATACTGCGGAGCGTGATTTATTCGTCATCCGGGCGCATTTCGATACAGATATAATCTATTGGAATATGGTTAATCAAATACAGTTGCGGAAGGCTTAATTTTAGTATCGCTTCATCCTTTAATATGTAAGCTTAATTGTAATTGAAACTCAGAGTTTATTGGAGTTGAATTAGATGTAGGTTTTACATATTAGAGATACACATGGTTATATGGAGATACACTTTTTACAAGAAAAATTGCCGGTAATTACATAATAATTTAAGTAGATAAAACTGAAATTAAGTTTTAATAGCATGTAGTGTTATCATATAAGTAATTTTTGCACTTGCATATTTATATATATTTTTGTATTTCTTTTAAATTGTTGGCTATCCTAAATAATGATAAATAAACTATAAATTAACTTTTTTGACCTAAAAACCATTTCGCTATTATGATGATGCTGTTATATTAATAATCATATAAAATGGACGGTTCCGCACCAAATGCCTAGTATTGGAGAATGTTGATCAATCTAATAGAATTAGTTAAGCATATATGGGTATCCATTAATTAGGTGAGGCATTCAAGGGGAGAGGTGAAAGAGGTCTCGGCAAATAGTTTTTAATTTAGTAAAACGTTAGAGATTAAGATTCTTTAATAAAAATAATTTTAAACGAGATATTGCTTCTGCCACCGAGAAGCTGTCTATAAATCATAAGCACTCGTATAAAAAAATAAAAAAAATGATCTGAGAATTAATTTTTTTTTTTGAATCTGAGTAATCAATTCTATCCCATTATAAATATGTACTGTTAATTGAAAGAAAGACAGAAAGAAGAGTTATATTCACCTCTCCTGTTAGTAAATACATAATTGTCTTTAACATTTTCAACAATTTAATCATACTACCATCGAAACAAATCAAATACAGATTTCTATTACGTTTTCATGAATTAAAGTCCGATTTATATTGCATACGTGTTGCAGTTAAGGCAAAATTTTGGTATTTGCAGATAATATTTACTTATAAAGTTATAATATAGGCAAATAAATAAAATTATGGGTGTTTGTAATGTGGTTTTTAAATTAGCACTACTAAAGTCATAAGTACTATGAGGAATTAAATGATTTTTTTTAATTTATAAAGCCAGAGAATAGGCATTTTAATTTTATTTCTGTTCATAGTGTCGTAGCAATGTCTATTACCTACTCTTATGTGTAAGTCATTGTTATTGTGTACTCGTAGAATGATATTAAATATATACCAGTACTCTTAAAGAGATCTCTTAGTGAGTCCCGAGCACGTAAATAATAAATGGAACTTATGGCCCTTTTTTGTAATACAAATAAAGTTCAATATGTAATAATAAAATGAGCTTTTTTTTTTAAATAAGGGTATATTTGCTTAATGAAAAGTCTGCCCGCGATCACTTGCCGCAAATTCTTCGAAAGGCAGGAAAGGAATAAATCGCGTTTTAAATCCGCAAAGAACGGCAGAATGCAAATTAAATAAAATACGAATAAGACAAAATACAAATGAAATTGTTGAGTCACGTATGTTTGTGTTATTGCAGCCAATTATCGCCCTGCAAACTGTTGTCGTTATGTTTTTGTGGATCGTCAAATTAATTGACGCTTCACTGTTATCCATAACCAGCCTCATTTTTATCATTTTAATTTTAAATACCAAATTTCTATAAGATTATAGTCTTTTCTTAGCTTATGATATATACAATTATGTTTTGATTGAGTTATATTAATATTAAATCACTGTTAACGTATCTACTTAATAATATAATGACATAAGACAACAATTGATTAATTTTGAACGAGTAATTTTTTGACGAATTTCATCATTAGTTACGACATTGATTAATTAATTAAATATCATATGTATCATAATATTATAATATCAATATGTATATTCGATACTATAAAAATAACACGTACTACACTCTTCAAAATACATTAAATAGAGGTTTTCTAATTCGTTTATAATTAGTTTCCCTGAAAGTAGCATGTTCAATGAACTTTCCCTCAAAGATGTATGGAGAAATTTGAATTACATACTATTTCGTTCATGCGAGTATTGTCAGACATTTATAGGATGGTTTTGCAACGGTATTTCGCCGAAGTATCGGTAAGCAATTCGAACTTTTTCAAAACGGCAGAATTTGTATTTGATAGCTACATATAAATATTGCAATGTAAACGGACGGTTTTAATGTGCGGTTTCACTGCATGAATTAGTCTTCATTCATTAAATTCTAAACACTATTAGGTACGGTCGAATTAGATTACAATAATGTAGTCTATTCCATTAAAAAACCTCGGTTGTTAGACCATAAAAACATAAAAAAATAAATTTACACCTAATAATATTATAAACAAAAGTTTATAAGTATGTATGGTTGGATGTCAGAGATGTGAGAGTAAACATCCATATGTTTGTTACCCTCACATCAACAACACCTCATCGTATATATATTATGATCTGAATTAGCAGATTGGCTAGGTACTCTTAAATCAGGTACGCAAGCGACGCCGCGGGTTACAGCTAGTACAATATAATTTTAGAACTTTTTTTTATAAATCTAGCAACCGAGTAATCCACCAGTAGGTGCGGTTTTGAAGATTACCATTTATTTTTAGAGTTAACGATTAGGATTAGGAAAGGATTTATGAAGGAAATAAAGGAATAGAACTGGGAAGGGTGAGGATACTAGCCGCCAGTCGCCGCAGTGATTACATATAATACACTGTCATGTACTATATGTTACTATTTCACGTCGATATTCTGTGGGGAACCTTCCCGGTCCAGGTGGCTCAATTCGTTCTGAAGCGTTCCCCACTCCCACTTTAAAAACGTAATAAAATAAAAGTGAATATTTATATTATATATAAAACGTCATTATATACTTATTGCGTTATATTTTATAAGCATGCATCAATACAGCTTTATGTACTGAATAAAAAGCCTCATCACACGCCATTAAAACAAATCCACAATACAAAGGAAGTAATTCTTGTAGACAAGAATAAAGTCGGTTAATTTAAAGCGAGAAGGGGCTTGTTAACAGCTGCAGGATGTAGTATTTGCCGCCGCCTCACGACTTCCGGTCCCGTTTCCGCTCAGCCTCTGCCGCTACAAGGACTTCGCTACTTCAGACTAACAGCTGGGATAATGCTTTTTTTTCGCAATTACAAGGTTTTTTAAGAGACGTCATCTTCTGTGTATATATTTTTTATGTTTTCACCTCAAAACCGTGCAATTAATATTGATGAATTTGCGCCACGTAGATATAAAATCTATTTTATTTACGAACATACAAAATGTATGTTATTTTTTTGGGTACATTGTGTGGTGTCGTGCTCGCGGTAATAGAACAGAATAGATTTGCTTACATAACGCCCTTATATACTTGTTTACAATAGTATATCTAGACTACACTGGCCATTGGCGCAGTCTCTTTATGGTGAAGCCATAATAGTATTTAATTAGTATATAATCTAGTCACAATATACCATTTCAACTGTATACACGTCGTATCATTATATCCACCATTAACAAAGAGAAGAAGATGTATCTTGACGTGATACAATACTTGTCCCAAAATCTACTTCTATAACTCATCTTAACCCTAATAATCACTTCGATTACCCAACCTACACAAGCAATCAAACAGGCTGAAATTAAGACCAACATGGGTCCGAAACGTTTCAATCAAAGTTCCTCCATGCATTATTCAACGGGCAACACTCAGCTGAAGTAATTGAAATGCGCCAAACGGCCCGCACGGCTCTTTGATGCTAATCACATTGACACCTCGCATAAATCACTATAAGCTATATGGAAATATGCCATTACAGCTTATGGAATAGGTAGTGATATCGGGTACCTGGAAGTGTGATAAGATTTGTGCCAGAGGTTCTGAAAACTACGCTCTGTATTTACATCCGCTGTGATCGTTTGATTGTTGTTCGTAGACTGTCTATAGAAAATTCTTTCTTCATGTTTGTAGTTAGCCTCGCATTGTACCCGCGTAAGAAGTACCTTATGTCCAATGCCATGCAATCCATCGATCGATCTATGTATCAAATTTTATATCATTCAATTACAAATTATAGCTAAATACAAATCTTGTTCCTTAGCTTTTCCACCGATTGGTATGATTGTTGGTGTTTTATTGAAAATTGTGATCATTCTACAATGGTACATTTCTGCTTTTTCAATCATTTAGAAAACTTAATATTAAAGAGAGTCCTTTATTAGTTATGAACATAATACCGTTTGTGTACATAAACAGTGTTCCAGTTTGTTCTTCCCAAAATTCAGGACAATAATATACGCTTAAATAAACACTACACCAGTGTTAGTTAGCTAAAGATCAAATACTATACTACAATAGTGTGGTTACATCACTCCCCGGGGCGACTTGTGCGACTGTTCTGAGTATTAAGGCACTGGTTACATTCGTGTTGCCTGAAACGCGATTATTCAAGGGATTGTTAGTTTGATAAGTTTTGACTTATAATATGGCAACTATAACAGCAATTAACTAAAGATGCCATGTATATGATTATCCCTATATACATAAAATTCTTGTGTCACTATGTTAGCAATACTCCTCGGAAACGACTGGACCGATTCTCATTAAATTTCCTGTACATATCGGGTGGGTCTGAGAATTGGACATTATCTATTTTTCATACCCCTTAATAATAAGAGTTAGAAAGTACAGTGTCAGCTAGTATTATGTTAATACCGCATAACATATATATAGATAGCATAACGTGCTACATTTCTTTTGTATAGTCTGATAATGAAAAGTGTTAGAACAATATTTACTTATTCTTGATTAAAATTAATGTATGGGTACTTCATTAAATGTTGGAGCTTAGAATATGTTTGGACGAATAAGATTCCGAGAAATATTACGTGTTTCATTAACAATGTTAGCACTTTTTATATATAATCGAATATAAGTACTCGTTATAAATAGAAATCTAACGTTACAAAAGTTACAACGATAAAGTTGGACGTTCATTCTCGTCGTCTTACTTTGAAAAAGCAGAAATCCTATTGGATTAATTCTAGAAACTTTCAGTGTTATTTTTTTAGAAAGGAAAAAAGTAACAATTTTCTTACTTTCTTCCTTTAATGAAACAGTTTGATTCAAAAATAGACAACAAAAGAAGAAAATACGTACAAATAACAAAGCTAAAAAAGTTACAAAACAATTAATAAAACAACAATGTCCTACAGTGCCGCGAGAAAGGATCTAGTAGTTTGTAACCAGATATAAGACTGGCTCTGGTTTTCATTTAAACCATAATTTCAGACACGTGGAGCGACACAATTAATAATAATTAAAATAGAGTATACGTCTTATATATTGTTAAGAAATACATGTAATAATGCATATAACAAAAAAAGCACAGAATTAATGACACAATTCCATCCCAGAGCTTTTATCACGGGCATTAACTACTAGCCGTTCGTCCTGGCTTCGCCCGTGGTACGTACACAGCCTATGTCACTCAGTGAAGTTGCAGCTTCCAACGTTGAAAGAATTTTTGGAATCTGTCCAGAAGAATCCTACAAAATTACAATAGTTACCTCTTTATAATATTAGGGTACATAATTACGACTACAGCACAACTGTAAAACGATTCGCACAACAATTATGTGGGCAGTAGCATACCAAAACAATTGGCATGATTATCGGTGGTTAGCGATTCAAATTTACAGAAACTAGTAGCTATGGTATTATAACCCTTCGTGTTAGATAAAGCGGTAGGACGTGTGAATGATATTGCGTGAAGGCTTACGTGGATTTATTTCGCCATTGGAAAAATAGTGGTTTCGAACAATCGATATGAACTGCGTGAAACCCCGCACGCAATAGAACTGGTATAACAGAAGTCCGTTCTTGTAATGATGTTAAGAAATAAATGGAAATTGGAATGTAATTGGTCGTAAATTTTCAATAGAGTTCCCGTAAATAAATAAAACATCGCGATTCAGAGAAATGTATCGCTACAAGCATCTTACGTAAAACAAATTTTTTATAAGTTTTTTTCTAGATTTCTTTTTAATTCCAATGAGGCAGTATGTTAACATCACTTCTCTTACAGAATTGTCGCGATAATGTTGCTTATAACATTTACATACCTATTTTTAACGATTCCACTATCTACCATCACAACTATTATATATATACGGCGAAATCAAGTCTTCACGTTAATTAATCTATACCTTCATTGTCAAAAACACACGTATATTAATATGGTAAGGTTAACCTCAAAAAATAGCACGATCTATGCAAGATTAATGAAATCTAACGAACAAGCCTCGACTTTATTCGTACACATCCACTAATGGATATTTATTGCGCCGTCATTATATCGCGGGCCGGAATCAATTCTAGTCTATTACTAATTTGTACGTTAAACTTTGCTGGAATTTAATCGAATTAAAGTATCTGAATTAGTTTGCGCTCGCGTCAATCGCTTCCATGCTGCATGCTAGGGCTTGACGTTGAAAGCTGAAATATGCGAGGCGCTGCCAATATATGCTAATTAAATATTTTGTTGCTGTATCGCGCTTTATTTTATTTCCTATATGATATTATACTGGTATTAATCATTCTGTGATATGATCGTGTAAGCGAGTTGTTCAACTAAGTGTATGATGGTTAAAATGGTTTGATCTAAGCTAAGGACGTGTGGTTATTGTAAATGACAGTAATCAGTATGAACGAGTATGTTAGTTTTTGGTAATTATGTGAAAATGCCTTCTCCAAATCATCCATACTTATATTTTAAATGTGATAGAAACTCTGTCTGTTTGTACCTAAATATTATAAATTCGATAGTAACTCTATTTGTATGTCTGTCAGACCCAAAAACCCCGGGAACGGGAACTTTGCGGGGAAACATATTTTCCTTTCACAACAAGGGCGAAACCGTGGGCGGAAAGCTCTATGATCTAGATGTTATTAGTTATCTGGATATCAGTAGTTTATTTAATCATTAACTCAGTGTTTCTTCATATGCAATACTTTTTTTGCTTCAAGACGAACTTTATCCTTTTTGTAATGCATCTTATTACTAGCTGCGCCCCGCGGTTTCACCCGCGTAGGTCTGTATCCCGTAGGAGTATCTGGGTAAAAGTTGCCTCTATATGTTATTCCAGTTGTCCAGCTGTCTACGTACCAAATTTCATTGCAATCGGTTCAATAGTTCTTGCGTGAAAGAGCAACAAATACACACACATCCTTACAAACTTTTGCATTTATAATATATTAGTAGGATAGTAGGATTATATGAGACAATTGAATATTATATATTTCCCTTCGTATAATATGGAATTTAAAATTGATTAACTCCTGGAAGCATGTCCATTGAGTCCTTTCTAAAGAATAATATTAAATAGCTGCTCATTAGCTTGCATAGAAATGCTCTTATATTAAATGGGATTAAAATAAAACAATTTTTGTGATAAATCGCTTGTAGATTTTAATACATTGCGATCTACATTACTGTGATATTATTTGATAAATTATACAGATTAATTATTTTACTAATTAGTTATTATATTGTTGTGATGATACAATTAACCAACCATATAGTATAAACGTGAAAGTTTATAAGTTTGTATGGTTGGATGTATGGGTGTTCACTCTTTCAAGCGAAACTGCTTATTACATCTCTATGATATTTGCTAGATTATATTTTATTTACACAAAGTCTAGTTTTTACCCGGGTACCACGCGCGTGACGCCGAGGGTTATAGCTAGTGAAGAAATGCTTACGTACCACACATCTCTGCTTCATCCTCCAGAAATTATGCCATAATGTTACGTGTAAAATTATACTTTTTTTGTCAATAAATTAAGTTGTCTGTGTTCTTGGCTGTATTTGCATTAATGTCATAAATAAACTGTTTCAAAGCATTAAAAGCGCTCCTAGTTCAACACCGTTTTACTCGAATTCAAAAAAAATTCGCGCAAACCCAAAAATCAACTTCCAGATTTCATTCCACAGAACTAATATAAAGGTGGAAATCGTTGCAGCTTCTGTAATTCATTAACGCAACAATACCTCCAAAATTCTACTGAGCGATGGGTAAAACATTTCTAATTACAAAATTCCATCCCATTTGATACGTTGGAGCTTTACTCCGAGTTTCTGGATGGGTGTAAATTGTAAAACGTGAAGCATTCAAATATTTACTGGATGCCTCGCTGGACGCACGGCCCCTGAGAACGCTGCTACGAAAATTATACGAAACAGTATTTCGGGCGGCACCTATAGCTAAATTTGAATGTTTTAATGGTAATGTGATTTAGACTTTACAATTAAGCTTACGCTTAGTTATTTTAGATACATTGAGATGTGATCTATATTGCTATTAACATAACATACTTACACAAAAATATATATTTTATACATGGCACATATTGACGTTGAAAATAAAAGAAAATAATCGAGAAAGGCGAAAACTATGCGGGTCTTCGGCTCCCACATTTACCGAAACACAGTAGCATTCGCGGGCTACTATTTCACGCCGTTGTTCTGTGAGGGTGTGGTAACTTCCCGAGAATGTAGAAGAACATAGGAAGGAAGCTATGTAATAATATAGTATTGCATCCCTTAATACCGTTTTTATCAAAATATTTGCGCGTATATCCACCCGATTTTGGATATAAATTGAACTTAGGTCGAGGAATTATTTAGGCGAAAAATTCTAAACTGGATGTGTTTTCCTATATAAATACTTGTTTGCAAGTAATGTGTATTATTTAATTAAATTTGTATTAAATAAAATACCTGATTCGTTTTGAAAACAATAAAAACATACTTTTGATTAGAATAAAGCATTAAGCAGGCATTATTAGCTCTACTAATAAACATTTCATGGTTTCAACTCCTGCATTTGAAATATTCTTGTTCCTCCGTTATTGTATTGCCGTCTACTGTTTATAATTTTAAAGTTTCATGATGATATACGAGTATATGAATGGTTTAAATTAAAATTCATAATAACATTGAGTAATTTAGGTATTTAGTTACAATTGGAATTAATAAAGGCGTGAAATTTGATCGTTATACCAAACCGTAATTAATACTTTGAATATTTTCGTTATAAAATAATTGTGAATGTAATTAAAACAACGATCCTTAGCGCTTTGATTTAATTTGTACTTTAATAGTCTCATACACAAATACTCCTTGCATTGTAAACATAATATTTAAACGAAGTTATATGATTATAGTAACTTACATACTTACCTGTGACTAAAACCATTTTACAGTGAAATATCAGAAATTCTTGGATTTACGCATTTAAAACGCCACGTAAGGGTTCGCCAAAAACGAAATTACACACCAGTACAATGCCATACACGTCACGTGTCCCATATTTTTACGAGGGATCATGTCATAGGACCAATAAACTTGCGACTCCAATATGTTTTGGCGATTTTACGACGTGTGTCCATCTGATCATAAGTTGCGAATCTTTAGTACTGTATATTAAATTTTATGGCAGCCGATATTTGGAAACATGTGACTTATTTTTTTTAGTTATGCTTCTTGTATTGTATTAATCATAATATTACTGGGATAAACATCTACAGTCATCTATCAGTTAGTTCACCTCATTCAAAAGTCATTTCATTTCTATTAAATTATAAGGTACGTTTCAATTCGTTTTATAGAATCAATTTAAATTAAAGTCTAATCTGAGCTTTCAAAATAACCACAATTAAATCATAATCCAAAATCGATAAACTGTTTAATTTAGTAGCGGTCCGCCCTGTTGGTAGTATTTATTATCAGTGAGAAATATAGGTGGATAAGTCATATCCACATATCCTATATATAAGTATATAATCTATGTAACCAACGGTAAGAGAATTTTAATTTTAAATCGTCCCAGTAGTTCTGGTAAGTAGCTCGTTAAAATTAAAAAAAACCCTTTAGCTACATATTATAAAGTAATAAATTAACCAATTCAAATGTTAGTGCCGAATCTCTTTGCACACGAGATAAAACTATAATAAATGCCTTTCGGAAATAGTCTGAAAGGTGATCCCAATAATTTATATCAGTTAAAACTTAAATGTATGAAGTTGGAATGGAAGCTCCAGCTTAATCAATTTTAGTTTCGAGTAATTAATTACAAAACAGAGTTGTTTACATAGCTATTAAGATGTTGGGATGTTTGCCCATAGTTTTAAATGACTCCTCTAGACGATACAGATTTTGCTGTGCTTGTATTCTAGTCATAATATTAAAACAACATCTATATATATAAAATTCTCGTGTCACAGTTTTCGTTGCCATACTCCTCCGAAACGGCTTGACCGATTTTGATGAAATTTTTTGTGCTTATCCGGTATCTATGAGAATCGGCTAACATCTATTTTTCATACCCCTAAATGGCAAGGCAGAACAGCGTATGCCGGGTGCAGCTAGTTTTACTATAAAGAAATGGAAATAAAACGATAAATATATGTAATTTATTACTTCGTTCATAGGATATCTGTCTCTGCAGTGTTAATACATAATACAATCTGAAGCTAATAATGATAATGTTTCATTGTTTAGAATTGATTGAGTGTGATACATAATAAAATGTTGGGTTTAGTTTTACATATTATAACATTGTATTACATTACACGTAAAACTAAACACAACCCTATAACAAGTAACTCGTTCTTCATTTTCTGTTTGTTAATGGATTCACCCAATAGAGAATATCCTAAAGTACAATTATTTGTTTATTAATTTTATACATTATGTTACACTATTAAGTAGAAGTAGCATAAATTATTCTCTTGGATACTTTTTTTGTAGTCTTTTAATTGGACATATCTTGAGACTATTGCCACTATTAAGTATATAGTGTAGCTATGTTTGTCCGCTAATGCCACGGTAATCTAATGCATTACCAAAAAGGAATAAAAAACAATAAGAAATAAAAACGAGCAACCTCGTAAACAAAATAAACAAACTGAATTCAACAGTCAAATTGCAATTCGATTGAAGTAATCGCGAAAAGTAAACAGTCGCTCAACGAGGTTTGTGTCTCACTAAGTTTTACAGAAGTGGCTGAGTTTGGTTTACAAAGCGACCGACATCGCTGACTATCTAGAACTTCAGCCTAAACTACATATCGTGTGGGACTGGTAAAAAGCGTAAAGCGTAATCCTACTATCCTACTAATATTATAAATGCGAAAGTTTGTAAAGATGTGTGTGTGTGTGTTTGTTGCTATTTCACGATAAAAATACTGAACCGATTGCAATGAAATTTGGTACGTAGACAGCTAGACAACTGGAATAACATATAGGCAAATTTTCATCCCAATATTCTTACGGGATACGGACTTACGCGGGTGAAACCGCGGGGCGCAGCTATTCTCTTATATAAAAAAACCAATTGCTGTTCGTTAGTATCGCTAAAACTCGAGAAAGGCTGGTGTGATTTTTATAATCGTTGTTTTGGCGCATTCTGTAGTTGTATAGTCCAGGAAAGGTAAGATCAATAAGGAAAATTTAAATGCAAATGGTATTATTATGTTTCACAAGATTGTAAGGTAGGTATTACATTAGGTGAAGGTGTTCCACTGTGACCCGCTATAATAGTTTTTGTTGAGTGGGAAAATCTTGCATAGATAACCACGGGCCCCAGGGAAAGGAGCCGAAGGTTCAGATTCCTACCGACTAAAACCTTCTCTGTTCTGTCGAGCTGCTTTAGTGACTGGTTAGTATAAGTCCGCGACCCCATACAATATCACGCCTAATAAAAACAGTCTATAGTATTCTATCGTGTTTAAATTTACGTAGTACTATACACTGAATTAAATAATGAATAAATCGCATTTAAAATCCGTTAAAAAAGTTTCAAAATAGTCTATGTTGGCATTATGTAGAAGTTTTTAAGTTGCGAGTCAGCTGAAAATTTAATTTTCCGCGCGTATTGAACTTTCTTAATAAAAGTTATTTAAATGAATGAGGATTCCTGAATGACATTGAATGTTTTTTAAAAATATTTACTCCGTATTAACTTAGGATGGAGATGATGGTGCTATTATAATAAAATGAATATGATTACTCGTCTCGTAAACTGACACTTTTTGACGTATTAAGGGCAGAATTAAAAAACAGAACTGGAAAAAGGACAAGGTTGCAGTTGACCAAGTATATATCTACATTTGTTACGGGGCCATGGGTGGTAAGTATGCGTCCGCGATACGGCCAACTGTTTTGACTTAGACCGCGACTAAAAACTTAGTTGGGTCCATGTGGGCCTTATTTGTTGAGCGGCCAATGGCTGTTTTGTATGTATAAGATTTAAACAGGTGTTTGCGAAGTCGGTGTAAATACTGATGTTTCTACCTTAAAAATGGCTAGTGTCTTTTTAGAAAAAAATAATATAATTTACTGAATCGTACCGTAATCGATTGCTTCCTTGGTTCAGTGATAAACGCGTGAGCGTATAACTGAGTGGACCTGGGTTCGATTCCAGGTAGGGACGAACAAAAAAAAGCCTCGATCTCGCAGGATACAGAAGGCTGATCACCTACGTGTCTATAAAGAAAATCGATCAGTGAATGAGTTGTATATAAACGGCCCCATACCCCACTAGGGGTCACGGTACTTCAGTTTACTAAATTGTGTATCTTTATATCGAACTAATTCATATCTATATAAATACGGTTTCTACGACTTCGTGTTTGTCGATTGCTAAAATATTTGAAAAGTAAACTACTTGGAATACGTACTAGGATAATTTCGAAGTAACAGATCCTTTACAAAGGATAAACAGAAAATTTAACAACACCATCATAAAACAAATAACCAGTTCAAACTACGTGCATTTTATTAGCAAATTACCGTAGATCTTTAGAATAATGTATTCATCGCATTTACTACATTTTTCATTACGCAAACTGGTTAGTGGTTAAATTATCTTCTTAAACTATGTAATCTTTATGCTCATCGATATATATAGTAATAACGATTAAATGGCTAGTGAAAACAAGTAGGCATCTCTATAACTTTTATCGGCCAATACTATAACAATATTTTTCACGCTAAAGCACTGAACCGATTTGGCTGAATTTTGCTGTCGAGATAGCTTGAGGCCTTAAGGGATATAAGATAGGTTTTATCCCGGAAAATTCACGGGAACGGAACTATGCGGGAACTATTTTAATACTGCGCCGGCGGAGCCACGGGCGGGAATCTAATCACCTATCATATTATAAAAAAAGTCACTTTCTGTCCCTATGTCTCTATGTATGTTTAAATGTTTAAAACTACGTAACAAATTTTGATAGGTTTCTTTTTAATAGATAGAGTGATTAAGGTTAAGGTTCATATGTATAATAACATCTATTAAGCTACTTCGAATTTAACGCGTGCACAGCCACGGGCAAAAGCTAGTAATTATAAACAATTGTCATCCAGATTTCAATTGTTTTTTTAATGCATAATTTTCGACCTTCATTTGACAGTCAATTAATAAACAGATAACGGATAATTCAAAATATGATTGCTGATTGAGGCTTACCAATATCCTCAATTATCGAACGTAATCCTTTGAACAGCGATAATAATCTAATTTGTACAGCCATTGTATTCACATATGTCATACTTGATGCATTACAGATCCATAATTGTCTGTAAATGAGTATTATAATTAAACCAGCTATGTACCGCGACTTCACTCAGGTATTTCAAAGACGCTAGACATTTTTTTCCACGGTAACGAAAAATATATTGCTGACATTATTATTAAATATATTTTTGTTTCAATTTCCTTATGATAAAAAATATGAAATTGTCTCGGATGCCGAGGACGTCATTAAATTCTAGCGGAAACTATAAGACCCTTTCTTATATTTTCCGCTAACTAAGTTTGACTTGAACAAAGCTGTTCTAACGCAAGGAAAAATAGCTATATTGGTATAAGTGTACATTTAAATGTCTTCAACACAATGTAAATTAAAAAAAAATTGTTATTTTGCTCACTAGCTTAGTAAGACTCTCATTATCTTAATGAAAATAAGAAGATATTTTTGGGCAGTAAAATATTTTCATTTTTTTATTTACTTTACGCTTTAAATTATGCCCAAATAGCGGACTAAACATACGTTGACTAAACTGAATAGAAATGTGATACGCGTTAAGATTAAACAGCCTCTAAATTTTAATTTTAATTGTTGGTAAACATTTCTCAACTTTCTTTGATATGATCCGTCTAATGATAATAACATATACAACAACAAAAGTAATTGTCGACTTCGGTGACATGCGGATTAATTGAAACATATCATATAAATATCGTAAATATACGACTTATTAATTGAATTATAAATAATGCTAGCTTATAACTAGGATGATTTGAAACTATCCAGGTTTCGTTAACTTTAAAGTTCATGAAGGAGATAACCATTCGCATTCTAGATATAGCGTTATCTCTTCACAAAATACGGTCTATGAAGTTTGACAGAAGTACTGATGATAAGTGCTCCAGCGGAAATTAAGGGTCGTCAATTTTTTGAAGCCGATTCGTACTCAACAAATGAAGTAATGACATCAACCCAACTGAGCTACGCAATTTCCTATAAGACTGTGTAAAAATTTCGTTTTCCTTTACGCGGGCTGAGTCTCAAATCAATGTTCTCATCAGGGGATTTGAAAATTGAACCTTTATATTATTTAATTTAACTTCAGGAAGGAAAGGATCGTTAGCATAATTGCATATTATGTCACTTGATCAGATACGCAACTATATTTTTTATAGTATATATTAAATCATTTAGGAGTATTTTTTAACTCTTTAATAAACACTTACATATATTTTATACGTCATCGTCGGCAATGGAGCAATGGAGCTGGTGGCACGACTTATGGTAAGCATCGCCCATGAACTTTTGCAGAGGCGTAAGGTCGTTTGCAGACCTTATGTCAAATGGATTGCTGACTTTAAAGAAAAGGAAAGAAGACAGGATTGACGAAAGGAATTAAGGAAAGGACAAGGGATGATAAAGAAAAGGAAAGGTATAGGTATCTGTAGCTAAAATTTAATGTCGCGTGAATCTAAATATAACGCGTTGTGACCCACTGTCTCAATTGTACTATGATAATGAAAGGTCGCACGCAATAATTAAATTATGTATTATGTACCATATTACTGAAAATTTCTCATTAATTATGAATATGGGATTTTCTAATTATCGAATTAAAATTTTCATCACTCCGGCGTTGTTTTTCTACTTA
>NC_052118.1:2014051-2075146 GCF_012273895.1 Zerene cesonia
TGACTTCACACCATGATGATACAACTTCATCTATTCGTATACGCTGACGCCGCCCATGTAAGTAACTGGAGAACCAGTATATGAGATAAATAATGACAGGTTCTTAAAGGGATCATTTCAAAATGTTATTTGAGCGTGGAAGTGCAAGCATCTGTGCGGAAAACTGGTTTATTTCTATAGCGCGATTACATGAAGAGTATTATTATATATGTAATGTGTGAATTGGATGAAACTATCCAAAAGGCAAAAACATTTAATTTTACTAACCTTAACTATTCTGAAATCGTAATTGAGATCAAGTCTAATTATTTAGTAAAACTATAACAAATTCACCGGCTATTGACCCACGACGCATTTCCATAGAAAATAAATTAAAATATTTTAAACCTTTTGCTGGGACCGTATACAATTTTCTTCATGGTTTTGATTATGCCGTTTACTTTCATGACAAATTAATGATCACTAGAACTGGTCTCAAGTTTTATTTAAAATTAAAATAGAATCTTTTCTTCTCAGCTTCACACCTCCGAGATTCATTAAAAACGCTGACAGTTTTCAAGCTATCTTTCGCTCTTATTAAAGTAGTTTTTATTGAAGAGTGGGTTTTTGCGTTTTATTTATGGTTTCAAATTAATTTTTGTTTCTGAGCATTACCTTGATATTTCAAAATGTAAATGACTTTAATCTGGGTTACCTCGTAGTCACGGAAGCTTACAGCAGTTATTTTACTAGTATAGTTAGGATATCTATTACTAGTAAAAATATCGAATGAGTGAGGCCCATTTGTATGTATTCATGTCAATCAATTTATAGAGGCGTAAAGTCGGCAATTGACCTTACGCCTCTTCAAATATTCACGGGCGGTGGTAGCGCTTACCATCAGGCGACCCACCAGCTCCATTGCCGACTGTGACGTACAAAAAAACGAGATCAGTTGTAGAGGAGCTTTCCTGCGTAGTGTTTGATCAAATTGTATGAAATTTTAGGCTTTGAAATATAAAAACACGGATCTGGTAAGTGGTATAATTCAGATATCTCTACTATCCAACATGCTCACAGCATGCAATGCATTTTTCTTAAAAATTCCAACCCAATTAACAAGGGTACATATTATAATTTAAAACGTCAATACTGATACATTACGAATGACAAATTCAGTCTCATTACTGTTAGTCTATACATGATTCTGCACTATGCAACACTCGCAATTAAGCCACCTAAATAACCAAGTCCACAAATGCTATCGTACAGGAATGCCACATTGCTCGGATTCGAACAATGAGAATACTCATTGTAAATTGGAACATAATATGTATTATATATTTAGAAACCATTCATTGGAACGTGACTTCGAATTTCTATGATTTGTATAGCATATTGTGTAAGGTTTTGAAAATATCCACTTCTATTGTAGTCTCGAAGAGTTGCATTGCATTGTGACAGTTATTAAAACATCTACATGAATCGGGATAAACAATTTATTCATTGTACGTAATGGCTGTGTGTTACAAAGACATGGAATAAACTAATAAGAAAATATCTTCCTTGATAAGCAATAAATTGAAAAAGCGAGGATCTAGTTTCTGGCATCTAAAAAATAGCGCTAAAAGTGTATGAATTTATGCTTTATTTAGCTTATGCCGATTAACAATTTCTATTATTTTTTACGTAATTTACAAATGAAGATTTTGAAGTGGTCCAAGTGCATCGAAATTCATCGCTAATTTCATTGAATCGAGGAAAACAAAATCATTCTAATTTAGCTCTATTTTATTTTCATGGCAGGTTTTGCAGTCCTTTATTGGCTGTAAGCATCATGCAAATGGAAGAAACGACCGCAAACGAAAATGTCGAACCAATTTGAAAAGAAGAGAATCTTGGACCAAGCCAGGAGCATAATGAATGTATGTAATAACGAATAAACAATACATAATAACCGAATAATCATACATTACTGACCGCTTCAAGCGACAAATTCTCGAATACAATGCAAACCGATCAAGTCTAAATTATGAATTAGGCTGTTTGTTATTAATTAGGCTGTTTACGCACATTACTCAACTTCGCTTATTGTTTCCATCGCTTTGTTATGAACACCAATGTAGGTAACAGTTTGGTTACTGATTAAGTTATTCTATTGATGTTCATTTGTGTGGTAATCGAGGTTTGTATTGTTGGGTTCATTCAAGGTATGTGCGACATTTTAATGATAAGGGATAATGACTCTTATCGCTTATATAATATGTGGAATATTACTAAATGTTACCTGAGAAAACATCAAGTGTATATCAGATAGCAACTATCGAGAGAGAAAATGTGTGGCTTGTCACGAGTTGTTACAGTATTATGTCTTCTTGATATGTTATTTTAGTTGAAAAATTGAAGAAAAATGTAGGCTTTATCTAAATATAGTAGGCAATATTAGAAATTATAGATATACTACCAGTGAAAGCTTAAGCGTGGGTGTTTTTAGGAATAAGTGCCCTTTATTGATTTCCTATCACAATCATATTGATTTTGACATTTAACGATTGATTCAGAGAAAAGCTGAACCTATATACAAGAGCAATGTAGTAAAATCATACGCATCAGTATCAGTAATCATAAATATACGTAATACATAATTATAGACATGTTGGATAAAATAAACTGATTACTATATTCGTTACGTTTATCAGTATTTAAAGGCATGGATATTTCAAAAGAATATTATTTGTGCTTGAAAGCTATTTGATTGCATTAAAACGATTACATTTTTGATTAGTTAAGGGAAATTTATATATTTATACATATTCAAAGTGGTTTGTAAAACATGAACTTGAGAATAAAATGTTTATAAAATTGTTTGGTAACCTCTAAAGTGGATGTAACCAAGCTTCAACATAATTTTTGTATGCAATGAAAGTTCATTCATGGACGTTATTTTCTACAATCCCACTGGACTCAGCATCAAAATTATTTCCAGAATATGAAATGGCGGTGAGAGTTATTAAAACTTTTTCCCTCCGCATTGAATTTGCATTAAGTTTTAGTCAATCTGATGTCGTTGTTAATGTGGTTGTATTTTTATTACATAGCAGGAATAAACCTTGTTTTCGTCGGAATAAATATGATAATTATGAAGATTTTCTTTTTTGAAGCAAAAAGTTCTGAACTGATTTTTCATTATCGTGTAATAGAATAAATAATAGTAAATATATAATAAAAAGCAATCATTTTAATTTTAATAACAAAACTTTCTTAAGTATGCCTAAAACTCGTCATTGCAATCAAAATTGACCTACTAATATTATACTAGGGAATAATTTAATTACTATGTAACTGGTTTTTCATTCGGCTAACCGCAGTCACTCCTTAACTTATCTTCCGACAAAGGAATCCCCTAAAGATCACCGTTCAAATCTATCCCTTGCTGGTCGAGTCCATATTAGACCCACTATTTTCCTGATATCATCTTCTCATCTCTTCTATACCTTTTTCTAATTAGTTCATTGTTCTTTCTTCTCTTTTGTCATATGGTCTGTCCTGTCTTGTGTCTGTCCATCTCCCTTACTACGTAACAACGATAAGGTGTAAAAAATTTCAAACAATAGGCAAAAAAGGTTATGGGAATTCGAAGCCGTCCTTCTGTCCCGTTGCAACGACACCCTTACTCTCTCAGCCAATATATGATTACACCTCAGCAATCGTTTGTTTCTACCGTTTCGATTGCGTGCCTTATGGGCACCCACGTCATTCATTGAGATACTACACAACGATTTTCATGCGGATGTTTTTGGTTTATATGAAAATAGGAAAGTTAGGGGAGGTTACTTATCGTCGGATTTTCGGTAACGTAATATCTATTAGTTTAACTAAACCTTTAGGATAATCTCTCTATTTCCTGTGCTATGCTTCGGAACGTGTTTTAGTCAGTTCCCAGAAAACCAAAGGCTGTCGTTCGTTACATGTTAAGTTTATGAGCTTAACTTCGGTATGAAATGGCGAGCATAGTGTAAATAGAAGCTCTAAAGTAAATATCAACAGATCAACACGGCAAAATATTATGGCCATAATTCTTATCAATTAATAAGGATACTCATCTTTGAGGAGAAGATACCACTTAAATTAAACTGAGACCATATAAAAACTATTCTCTATCAAAGAGATAAAGAAACACGCAATCGGCTGAAAATACACGGAGTTATCAAGTAATAAACCCAAAAAAAAAACAATTGAGAAATTCCTACGTTAATATCAATATGTTAGTTGCTTTTTTTATGTTCCATTCTTAATATTAGACGTAATCTTAAAGAAACCTACTCAAGTCAATCAGCTAAGACATTGTAAATTCACACCCAATTTACATAACCGGCTCACATTATGTTCCCGTCACATGTGATGAGATTACCAACTGTCAGGTGTCCACTGCTCTAATTTACCTAACAGACTTACTCCATCGTATATAAATATAATAATTGCATGAGCTATATATAAAGCAATGTTCGATAGAAGTAAAGTTTATGTCTTTGTATCAAATTTTGAGCTAGTGGGTAATTATTTACACTGGTTGGTTATCTTTAAATATAATTGTTTAACAACAAATTTCCAATATTTCCACAGAATCGATTCCTCCATAATCATACGTTGTGTCTACGCACGTAGTGTCTAGCATAAATACGCTGAAACTTCTTGCCAATACCCAGTTCCTGCGATAAAGAAAACGCTTTTATTTGTGTATTTCAATTCACGTAATATTCAGTAATGCCATTGATTTCAAGCTCCCGGTGCAGATCATTTATTTTTCATTCCTTCATACACGAATGGTCTCTCGCAGCAAGCTGCATCGTTTAACGTGGGCGTATTTGCACGCTTGGAAAACCTTAAACGGAGAGCGGCTGCGGTATGTATTTATACTTTAGCAGGTGTAAATTAGATGTATTTAATTGCAGAACTGTGGACTGCGGCTGGCTGATTCGCTTGAATCGTAAATACATCCACGTAAATACGTTAACGGAATTATGGAAGTAGATCTCAGGGTATAGGTTATACCCAGGGTATAGGTTTACAGGGTTTTGTAAACCCTTGAATTTCGCTGTAAGTAATATCTTAAACAATCATAAGGACTTACAGATAGTACTGGTACAGATTTCAAATCAATTCAACTCAAAACCAAATGGGAACTAGGAGATCTGGGTTTCCAACTACGGAATAATATACCTATGTTTTTTGGAAGGAACTAATAACTCAGTTAAGCTAAATAGCCCGTGGTACACACATAGCCTATGTCAATCAGTGAAGTTGCAGAAGATGGTGAAAGAATTTTTTAAATCAATCCATTGTTTTTGCGTGAAAACGTCACACATATACAAAAATATAAAAGGTATCCTCTTTATGATATTAGTGTAGATTAAAATCGGAACAATTCTCATGGTTCTGACAAATTTCCCATCACCGAAGACGTGTTCGTTATCCAACTATAACGAGGCAAGAATAACAGCTATTAAAACGTCTAAACCATACCCCATTTGATTTTTCAATTAAAACCTGAAAGGTTAAAACAAAGGCGTCGGGAGAACAAAAGCACGAATGCAAGCTTGGGCCGCGGTTTCATAATTTCCTTATTTGCAGATGTCGGCAATTTTAATTTTTTTATTTCCATCACGACAAAGCGGCGGGCTTCGCTTGACGTTATTTACATTAAAATAGCGGATTCTTTACATTATGTTATTATGTTGTGGTATAAAATGAGCGAGCTTTGTGTTTTTGTTTTTACGTGGGTAAATATACAAACGAGTGAACGACACTTTTATTGGCATCCAGGTTTTGCATTTTTAATGCCACTGATTTCTTCAGCTATTTGAAGCTACAATATCCGTTCAAGGACAATTCAGTAGACCATTATATCAAGCATAATTGAGCCAACCAATAAGCGTTCTAAAAGGCACTCAACAATTACCATTCCGTTTCAAAATCGCAAATCTACTTTAGATATACATCATTCTTTATATAACTAGGCTAAATCCACTCTGGCCTATCTCGCAGACTATCTGCCAATACCAAAATGGACCGGCCAAATACGACAACGGATGAAATTGAATTTGTACTGTGGCAACGACGGAGCTCGGCGTCTCTCGGGACACCTCGGGTACTCCCGGCTCGTAATTCAAACCATTTAACAGAATAAACTTGGAAAATGCTTCTAAAATATTTTTAAGACCATCTATTTCGTTAACGCGTGCTTGGTTTTTCACATGAGTCCCACTGACTAATGTGAAAATATTTGCAGCGGATGTGATTTTGCGCTACAGAATTCGAATCTTCTATCTGTAACTTATGAAATTCTATCATAAATATTATAATATTGTACAGAAAAATCTAAATTGTACGCCATATAGAGCATTATTCAATTTTAACAGGAGCAGGAGTTAAAAAACGCTTGAAAGCTAATTACATTAAACGGTAAAAAAATTTCTATCTAGCATTATATTTTTATGATATTTCTGCGAATTATACCACTAGTTTTTTTATGGCAATCTGATAATAATTCTATTACATTTGATTCGGGGTAAAATAGTAGCATACGAATGTTACTGTGTTTCGTTCGTTGAGTGGGGTAGCTGGAGGCCCGTATCCTTTTCTTTACCCTTCCCAGTCCTTTTCTCCATTCCTCTCGTCAGCCCTTTCCACTTAAAGTCGACAATCCATTTGTAAGGGCGTAAAGTCTGCAAGCAGTTTTATGCGGTTTTAGCACTTACAATCAGGCGACCCACCAACACTATAACCAAAGATGACATAAAAAACATGCACTGATTTACTTTTCAAGAGATAAAATTTTTGGAATGAATACAAATATAACACTATATTTTTTATATCTTTCTTTACCTACCTTGTCTTGACATTAAAAACACAAAAAACGCGTTATCAAATTTGGCGAGTGCACCAAATTGGATAATACTTTTTTTCATGTTTTCGGATGTTATATGCGTACATAATTCATATTCATTAAGAAATTCATACATTTTATTACAAGTGCAATATTCTTAGTAAACTTGGCAACTAAATTGGGCTCATTTACCAATTGGTAATCCCTCAATGAATCCCGAATAAAGAACTCACACGACAAATGAAGCAGCTAGCATTTCCCGCATTGAATGTTTACAATGCATCCAGACGTACATTGTTATTGCCATATTCAATGTTCTGGTAATAAAAAGCAGGTGCGTGACCACAACGTCACAGTATCAATGTTTGCGGAGGCTGTACATGCGTTTTTGCACACTACTGTTTACACGATAGAACATATGCTACGAAATAAATCCAGCCACATTTCAAACCGACGCGACTCGACAGGGAAATATAGGGTGATTTAAAATAAAACCTGGTTCCCGCTGATTTACGTAGCTCGCTGCGATACGCCGTCCGAAAACTTCGAGTTCACGAGTCATAGTTTGCTTCTGTTTGGCTTGGAATGTTTTCAAATTGTTCTGACAATGTTTCAGAAAAGTGGAACGTAGAATGCGTAATCTGTTGTATTAAAGGCAAGAGCATTTCGTGGAAAAGTCTAGAAAAGAACAAGATGATAAGGGATTAATGTCACATCCTTCAATTTTATAGGTAAGTCAATATAACATTTTAGCAAGTTCTTAGGATATAGAGATACTTATAAATATTGCGAAATAGTATAGCTAGTTTTATGGTATTGTGTTTGATTTGTATAGAATTATAATCTGTTGAAAAATTATCATGTTCGTAATTTATTTGTTTAAGTTCATGACCATAAAAACTACACACATTACATAGATTTAGATAGATTCATACATAAATCCATTGTGTCACTAGTGTTTCTCCATACAATGGCATTCGTCAAAACAACCTTGTCGAACTACAGTGAAATCAGTCTAGGACTACGCCATATAATAGAGTTTCCCAATTACAAGTGAGGTAACTCTAACAGATAGCTTCACAAGGAACAATGGATCGTCCGTCTATTTGTCTCAAGGTGCTGTTTCTGAGAAGACATCATATCACGTAGTTATTTACATGTTATTTAGAGCGTGTCCATGTCCAAATAAATCGTAATATCTTATCATAAGTTAAGTCATGAAGATATTTAACAGTTTAATAAACCATCCAATTGAAATAATATTTCTCTTTCTTTAAAAATTACTTTCGAGAGGATATTTCTCGATATATTATAAAGCAAATGAACGAGATAAATTGCAAAATGTCGATTGAATAAGCAATGAGAATTTAATCGTCTTAGTGAACGCGAATAAACTATTTCCCGTACTTCTCAACAATTAATTGCTCTGTAGAAGTAAGCTGGATAGCAATTAGATGCAATTTATAAAAACGCTTGGCTCAAAGGCGTTTTGAAATGCAGGTACCGCACCAGTTGGATTAGAGCTTTGTGAATAGTTCAATATTCTAAGGGACTCGAATGTGAGCAGGAGTGACGTATTTAATGCTATATTATATAAAGGTATACGTTTGAGGAGTGACAAGAATTTTTTGGTGACATGATATAATTAGGATACGCACACTAAGGTAGAACTTTTTTTTTCATGTTCGAGCAGGCAAGCGAGCTGGTAGTTCGCCTGATTACAACCACCCATGTATATTAATTGCATAGCTAGAGACTACATATGTGTTGTGTGCTTTTAGGGGAAAGGATTGTCAACGGGAATTAAATAAAAAAAATAAACTGGAATAAGGACAATGGTTTTCGGCTTCCCCACTCACACCGATCTTCCATGTGTGTACCGTCCCTTTCCCGGATTTATGCAGAAGCGTGCTCCACTCCCACATTAAAAAGTATTCCTGAAGAAATTAATAAAAATTTCATATCTCTTCGGCGTTTTCGATCTTTGGACTATAAGCATTAATACTTGTACACAATAATATATTTTCTCCGCAGTTGGTTAGCCTCGATAAAGAATTGCTTGAATATGAACTAACTGTGTGAAGAGCTCACTATTGTGTTCTCTTTACAATATAAATAATAAGTAGACTTCAGAGTAAACAATTAAAGCCTTTTTATTGGAAAAATTCTTTAACATGCGAATATCAGAGTTGTTACTTTCTTAAATTTTAAATAAATGTTATATATTTCAATGTGAGAAGACACTTTTTTTTAATCGAGGAACCGCCTATACGTAATTTGTTACATAAAACCATAAAATAATGACAAGTTAAACTTATAAAATATTAAGCAAGTATTTAAATTCATGTGATCAAACCTGTCGATAAATACAAAATATGTTTGAATGCTAATATTGATATAAATAAATGCCTAAAACCACAGAATACATTTGGGTTGCAATAAATTTGTGATGTAGAAAACCAAATTAACAGACCATTATAATAATTGAATAGAATATTTCAATCAGTTTTTATATTTTTATGCTTTATATTATATCAATAAAAGCCTGCAGAAAAAACGCAGTCATGAGTGTTGATGTCTTAATAAATTCGAGGAGTATCGAATGCCTTAATCTTCTTAACATTCAATTTGATTCTTAAATACAAAATTCTCAGGAGTTTTTTTTTTCTTCGCTATAATAATATGTGTATAATAATTTTGTGTGTGTTATTACGCAGTCAAAAGAACAAATGTGTAAACATAATACTACAAGTAATCGTACAATATTATATGAAAATATCGTAAAAAGCAATGGGTACAGTTATATTATTATAGAGAATGACCCAACATGTACAAATAGAAATCTCACTAGATCCTCAAAACATTACGATAGGTTTGTCCGGAAATTGAATCTCTTCAGAGAGGGTAGAACAAGCCTATTGGGACGGTATTTCAATGATCTTATTTACTGTTGTTTTATCGTTATTAATTAAATCTAGGCCGTAATGGATGGGTGAGATATGTTTATCCTTTGCGCAAATAATTTGGTTGATATGCAAACTTACTGTTGACCGCAGTTTCGCCCGCGTGGTCTAAATAAATTTTCATTACAAACTTTCATCCTCTGTTTTATCGACTTGGGGTAGAAATTATCAAAATTCTTACAATTCTTACTTAACGGATGCCTACATCATAGCGGCTATCTGCATGCCAAATTTCTGTCCGATCAGTGGTTTGGGCTATGCGTTGAAAGACTCGTTACATTTGCGTTTTATTTTTGTATGTTTTTGTTTTGTCATCGTCTGCAATGGAGCTTGTGGGTCGCCTGATGGTAAGCGCTACTACCGTCCATCAATATTTGGAGAAGCGTTTTTGATTGTTGACTTTACTCTTCTAAAAATGGATTGCCGACTACAAATTGGAAAGGAACGAAGAAAGGATTGATGAGAGGCGTAAAGGGAAGGACTGGGAAGGGTAAATAAAATTATATGGGCCACCGGCTTCCCTACTCACCAAACGAAACACAGCAATATGCTATTTCTGGATCTGGATTTCTGTGGGAGTGTGGTACTTCCCCGATGTGAGTTGGCCCAATTCGTGCAGGAGCGTGCTCGGCTACCACATACAATATTATTCAGATACGTTAAATCGTCAAATATTTTATAGTCTACAGTGTTTTCAGATTTCATATAAGCACAACCGTCTGTTGAGGTGAGCTTGTAATAATCATAAAAAATTCATAAGTTTTTCTGCTATAAAATAAGCATAAACTCTTAAATTTATAGGAGCCCAAAATTCAGCGCATAAATTTTACATTAATTTAATTGTACCTTTTCAAGCTACAGGCCATAGGGATCGCTAGATGAATGAGATATTCGTTAATTTTATGTTACGACTTTATCAAAAAGCATTGAATTATTTCGTCGATGCAAGTTTGGGTGGAATAAAACAGGCGGTTTATTAGTCCCAAGCTTGTAATAAAAGTCCGTTCATTGAAGATAGTACAGGGCTATCGACTTCTAATATTTTGTTCAGTTTATTCATATTACCTACCAAGGCTTTAATAATCAATGATCACTATCCTTTGCTCACGACTACTAATGTTATATTTCAGTATTATATTATCTTTCTTATGCCTCAAGCATACACTACTATTATATTGTATTGAATACCTGTAAGGCAGGAATCAACAATGTCGAATGCGTACATCTCTGTAGAAACTCCAGACTACACTGGTATACCGTTTATATATGAAAGCAGAATGTGAATAACACATTACCGACCTTTCCATCCCTTAAAAATTTAATGGTACAATCTGCATCGCACATTTCAAACGAACGGTGCAGCGAAACTGGCCAACTTAGAATAAAATAAAACCGTCAAGAGCGCTAGCCCTAAATGTTTTCGAGAATGGCTAAGCCGAATTAAAGCCATATTTATAGCGGTCCACGCATCGATTCCCATGATGATAACGTGTAATTCGATTGTTTTGGCCAACAGAAGTGTAGTCGAATGGCCATAACAGTTAGCGCAAAATATGGGTCCGTTAGACAACTCATCGCATACCTTTTATTACCACGAGATACCGTTAGAGGATCCACTGTGAGCAAATGAATGGGAGGAATAACTACCCAACCTTTTCGGACGAACGATAGCTGAATGTAGCGAATAGTCTGACTTATTTAGTTATCTCATGTGTATCAAATATTGGTGCTTTGAAGAGTGTGAGTGACTGTAATTAACGTTGATTTTGTAGTTGAAACAAAACAAAGATACAAATACGAGGGATTACGTTGTATAACAAATAAAGATATGACATATGAAAGGAATCGGTCTTTTTTGGTCCGTCCCGGTTTCTCTTGTAGGGCTTTATTTAGCCTATAGCACTCAGGAATTACGTACCTATCCAATGGTGAACGATTTTTCAAAATCGGTCCAGTAGTTCCTGAGTTTAGGGCGTTCAAATAAAAACCAAACTCTTCAGCTTGATATTATGTATAAAGACATATTGTATAGTGGGATAGAATGCAGTTATAATTTATGCTAATAAGTTTCAACAGTACTCAATACACGATAGATTTGAAATTTAGCTATTAGAAACTGCTCCAGACCGTGTTACATATTATATAACCGATGCCACTCAGTGGAGATTTTTGAAATTAACGAGTTTTTGTGTGAAAAAATAATGTTCTTCTTTATAATATAATTCTAGGAATGTTACTTCATACGTGTTATTAAATGTTATGTATAACGGAAATTCTCCCGTCAAACAAACCATTAGTGGCAGAATACTCTGTAAATTCCCTATATAGTATTGCACGGAATTGCATTACACGGACTGTAAAGCAAAAAGTTAATTATTGCAATCGTATACTTCAAACACAGGCGTAATGCTATAACTTCGTAACATTTCACTGCGCAACATCCTCTGTGGGCTCTTTTAATTACTGTTTGGCCCATGTGTCATAAATTCTAATAGACTGTGTCCCCGCGGTACCGCACAAATTGCATTTTAGAATTTAACCTAAACTACCCGCATCATGTGGACGATCGAAAATTTAAATTTTTGATAACATAATAAATGTTTTGTTCATTGTTAACCTTTGTTTATATACGCGCGTGGGCGTAATAGTCGCCTATATTTAATTTGCCTTTATTATTAAAGTTTAGTTTGATAAGAAAATAACCCATTTTCTGACTTTTTTAAAGAGGATTAATGACTTGTGAGCTCATGTTGAATGAAGTAAGAAATATCAAATGTATGATAGAATATAGATTTTCATTACGAATATTGTAATTGAATTTTGGAATAACATTCTTCATTTCCATATTTTCAGGTCCAAATCACTGCCCACGCCTATGTTAGACATACAGTACAGAACAAGCGCTGCCATTAAATTAGGTATGTAAATAAAAATATAAAAAAATATAAATGAGGTATTTGTAGTTTGTTACCTTTAGTACCTGTAGTTTGTAAACTTTCTGGATGAACCGTTTTTGATGATTCTTTTTTTTCTTATCAAAAGGCTGGTTCCATTCGTGGCCTTTACGTAAAAGGATTCAGTATCTTAAACTAATTGCGTAGCATGCTAAATATTTAATTATTTACGACGTCTATCTATATTTATTATCCATCTAAGCTGTATAGCGGAACCTAAGGGTCTGTACCCACACGTAATTAAGTGCCTTTTACGGTCGGTCGTTGAGCCATTTTTATTACTGAACGTTTAAATAATTTTATGAGATTGCGTAAGCGAAATTACCCTACTTTCCTTTTTAAAACAAGCCGACTGCCGACTGCGTTCGATTTCACGCTCGTGGCTTTTGAAATTGATGAAAATTTAGTATTTTTATTAGTTTTTCGAATTCTCGTCTTGCATAGGTTGTTACGTAACCTTGTCTTATTTATACATCATTATATCTTCAGTTTTTAACAAGAAACAAAACATGTTTGTATTTGGCTCGTTATAGCTCAAGACAGAAATAAGATGTTTTGTACAAAAAATAAAAATTGTGTTAAAATAAAGCAAATTAATGCCAGCCATGACATTGTAATTACCTTTGTACAAAACTAATAATTAATGAAACCGTTTTAACTGTTTTATAACTTTGTTTTATTCAGAATGGTATTCGCACATGACAGGAATGTATCAGAGAGACAGTGTTGTCAACCCTAACAAAAAAAAACTTAAAATCAATTAGCCAACATAACAATATTATTTGTGTTGCCATAATATTCTAACAACCTTTTAATGCATATGTTGTAAATATAACTTAATAACAATTCTCAGTACGAAATAAAAGAGTATATAAAATAAAATATATTTCAATAGGTATGTGATTAAATTGTCAGTCTTGTTTAAATTAATTGAAGGCATCGTTAACGCCTCATTCTATCAAGACTCTTAATTAATAGACATAATGACGTCATTCAATACGTTTCTCATAATTTCATATTGAATGGTTAAATAGAAATACTCACATTTTAAAACAGATGTTGCCACAGCTTCATTTCGGTTGAAATTTTTTTATTATACACATTGAAAATAATAAAAACAAACAAACAACATTTCACAATTACGTATTAATAAGGAGGTGGAGGAGTCCTTAACTATAATTAAAAAACTGTATTTAGTAAGCAGTTTTTATAAAACTATGTATAGTATTAGCTGCGCCCCGCGGTTTCACCCGCTTTATCCGTGTCCCGTAGGAATACCGGGATAAATAGTTGCTTATATGTAATTGCAGTTGTCCAGCTGTCTATGTACCAAATTTCATTGCAATCGGATCAGTAGTTTTTGCGTGAAAGAGCTACAAACACACACACATCCTTACAAACTTTCGCATTTATAATATTAGTAGGACTAGTAGGATATTCAAAATAATGAATATAGGATTTTATTGTGGGAGTCGAGCATGCTTCGGCACGAATTGGGCCAGCTCGCACCGGGAAAGTACCACACCCCCACAGAAGACCGGCGTGAAATAATGGCATGCCACTGTGTTTCGTACGGTGAGTGGGGGAGCCGGAGGCCTGTTTCCTTTTCCTCACCCGTCCCAGTCCATTCCTTCTTTCCAGTCGATAATCCATTCCTTTTCCCTTATCCCAAAAAAGCGGGCAGCGCATTCGCAGAGGCCCAACCTTTGCGAATGTTCATGGGCGGTGGTGATCGCTTACCGTCAGGCGAACCACCAGCTCAGTTGCCCGCTATGACATTAAAAAAAAGGATTTCGATATGTACCTACTAATTCAAAAAAATACTGAACCATATTTCTAGAAGCAGTTCGATCGTATTTTTTTACTATTCCACATCGAATTTCAACAGACCCTCAGCACTATATTAAAGAAATAACAAACCGAGCTTATTTTATACATTTAAGGGAATTTATTACACTTCAGACACATAGAAATAATAATCCGTGTAAATATATAGCGGCGCTGCAAGAGGCCGAAAGAAAATTGGAAAGGAAAGGGTCGCTAGAAATATTTCAATATGCCATTCACAGTTTTTACGATGGTAATGCGGGCCGCCTTACGATTGTACAGAACCACAATATTGGTCCATTCCATCGTGTATTTCTTCCCTTTTTAGTTTATCGTCAGATTGAATGGTTCACCCCAGATTCTATATGTGGTGTTAAATTTCAAATACATGTTCAAAATCGAGCCTTATAGTTTGTCCCTTGTTCTATTTATCAGTCTCTTGACCTCTGTACGGGTCGTCTTTTTGTGTTGTTTATTTTGTATGGACGAAGATTATACTATGATATTGATATTATGAATTTCGTGATGTGTTCAGTGGAACACGTACGCGGAGACGGGGTGACCCGTTAGTGTATAATACTCTACGGTGAGAACATAGAATTTCCCCTACCTGATCTAGCGGGTGATTTTCTGGTGATTTTGAGTGTGTATTTGTGTATATATTAATGATATTGTATGTCTTAAGTATAATTACGTTACGTTAGAGCCCACAACTTATAACTCAAAATGTTAAAGAAATCAAAATCACTACAGAGTTAGAGGCAGAGTGAGGCAGAGTCGCTTCCCGTCTCCCCTATGTATGTATGTGTATTTGCTCTGATTTTTAAAACAACACAACAAATTTTGATGGGTCATTTAATAAATGGAGAGATATTACACACATCGTGTTATAGAGAAGAGAAAATTTTACATTTATAATAACATCTATTAAACTCCGAATTTAACGCATACATATCTAATATATGTTAAATCATCATTTGCAAGAAGTTTTCGAAAGCAGTATTTTGGATATTCGCGGCTATTCGCGTTTATATATTTCCTGGATCCCAATCTCGTATCAATTGCTATAGATAAATACAACCCGCCTACAACAAGATCCCACCATCATGCTATTTAATTTATTGAAGCGTTCCCATCCCATTCTTTTTTATATAACAGACGCTCGTAGTGCATGTTGATGTTTTCCTGGTTAAAAACGATACAAAGGTTTTGTTTTTCTTGCCTTTGATTTTTAATATTTTTAAAAAGAACATTTATTTACAATTTCCTATCATCTTTCTGCGAATTTTAATACAGTCAGGTTGGTAAAGGTAAATAGTTTGAGCATCGTGCTTTTATGAGTATTTATTAGATTGATAATAATAATCAGTTGCTCGAATTTGTCTTTCCTATACCACCGGTACTTAGATAGGCAGGAAGGAATTATGGCGAATTGGTTTTCACGCAAAATACGCTAAGATGTTATAAATATATATCAGGTAATTACAAGAAAACACCTTAAGGGCTCAATAAAAACGATAAAAGCGTAACCGCCGCACACATTCACAGTAACTTCAACTATATGGCTTTGAAACAAGGTGTTTATTTGTACACATCACGATAAGCAATCAACGCTTCTTGTGTCGTAAAGCGACGACTGCTCGCTGGAGATATAAACGTTTAATGGCAGGCTGTAGCAAAAACGGCCGCCAGTGCAACCGAGATTATAATATTGGAGTTTCAATTGCACAAGTTTGTACAATTTGCTGTTTTGCACTATCACATTACGGCGTTTAAGTCCCCGTAATGACGTTTTATTTTATATACTAAGTTTAAGAGAGAATAGCAGTGCTAATATAGTTTTAAAATGCATGGATTGACTTATCCTTTACGACTTATGTACCAAAGCAGTATATTACTTCAATTAAGTGTATAATCTGTTAAAATTAATGTGGAAGTTAACAAGATCTTATTAATTCATAGATATCTTGACCATTTTTTTTATTTAACCAAATTTGCAAAATATCATAAAATATCACCTAATTAAATAATTATTGTTTCACATAGTATATAGACAAGCTATCGAAAACCTATTTCCTTATATCAGTGTTATTTTATATAGCATTTCTTAATTTTTTTTGTGTAGCCTAGTAGTTATCTTACTTATATTATAAATGCGAAAGTTTGTAAGAAAGTGTGTATGTTGGTTACTCTTTCACACAAAAACTACAGAACCGATTGCAAATTTGGTACGTAGATAGCCGGACAGCTGGAATAACATATAAGCAAGTTTTTATCCCGATATTCCTATGGGACACGGACTTACGCGGGTGAAACCGCAGGGCGCAGCTAGTATTTTATAACTGCCAAAAATATATATAAAACTGTTGTATCCTTCAAAAAGATCGAATGATGCTGAATATTTTATTAATACTTACTCGTTAGCACCATAATATTAAGCATTTTACTAGAACCTAGTCATCTGTACCAAAACTTCCCACATTACCGAGAGTCTCCATGTCTCTACGTAAGTTTGACAAATTAGTTCATGCTTCGCCACAAACTCGCGGCACAAAGAAGTTGCACATGCAGTGGCGTATCGGACGGAACTTGGTTGCAATAAAACTGTTATTTGGGTTAATTTTATTCTGATATAGGTTCATGAATGCGAAGCGCTAGATGTTGAATAAAGTTGATACGCAGCTTGGTGGAAACTTGTCATGTAGTTATTAGTTACGACTTACAGTGTGTGTTTTGATTGAGATATTTGTAAATATTATATTGGTGTGTTAGTTAAATTGTTGGCGTAAGGTTGGAATTCTAAGGCATTTTATGTGGAAACTCTTAAATGTCATAGATATTTGCTTACTTGTATAAGAGAGAAATTAAGCACATTCAAAATTTAAATTCTTAATAAATATGTGGTCATTATATAATCAGTGCAAATAATTATCTTCCTATTGCAAGTCATCGGTCTCCTAGGAGGAATTAGGCCATTATCACACATGCTTTTTTTGCAAGCTTTTGATTCTCGGATATTATATAATATATATGTAATATGCGGCTTTTCGCGAAATGTTTTGCCTTCACCATTTCAAGCAGTGATGATGTGGTTAGTGTGTAGATAAATGTTTTTTTTTTGCCAGGTCGCTTTGTGACGAACTCTTTCGATTCTTCATTCTAGTGGTCCGAGGTATACAGTAATACCACTGAACCACCACTGCTGTTTAAAATAAAATATGCGTAACAATATAACGATTAAAACTCTAATTCCTTATGAAATCAATTCTAGACATAACAAGAGAATATCAAAGAGACAAAGACACGACATTTCGGAATAAAAAATATGACATCGAAATACCAAATCATGCACGAAACAAGAATATTAACGAGAAAAATTTACATCGTCACATAATTACGGCGCCAAGGCCCATTGTAATTAAATGTTAATATTTACCATCAGTGACTTAATGGAAATTTTGCTTCATTCCCATTTACAATGTCTTTGGGAGTAACGTTTGAAGCTTTTGATCCCTTCTTGTCTCGATTTAATGTCTGTATTACGTTTCATTCCGAACTAGCTTTCATTTATGGTATCCATTTCCGAATTTGCGTCTGATTTATGTTATTTCGTCTTGCTGTTTAGTGAAGATTTAAATCGCGTCTCCCTTTATTTAAATTTCGTGCGTGGGTTCATTTGGATGAAAGTACTCGGAAACGGCTAGCTTTTACCTACGAAAATACGCCATTCGCTGTTAATAACAAAACACCCAATCTTTGATAGTTGATAAAATAAATCGTTTAGAACCGACGACGTTGAATTGATATTTATGTGGTGTGGTATTGGTATTAAAAATACGTATTTGAATATTATCAGAAATATAACTAAAACGCTTTCATGGCATAAATAATTATTTGTTAACTAAAATCTTAACCGCCACGTCAGAACTAGACCATATTGAAATGGGACCACTTGGCAGGCAATGGCTTTCAAATTAAAAAATCATAAAAATCAGTTCACCCAGCAAAAAATTATAAGATAACAAACACAAATAATACAGTCGAATTGATTGCTTTTTGAAGTGGGTTGAAAGTATACAAGTATATAATGGTGCGTTTCATTATAATTAGTATCGTAATTTGGTATTTAGATACAATTTAAACTATACATTAAAATGATCGTATTATACCGCTTTTTAAGTACCATTAATTATAATTGAAATGTCAATTATAATTATCTTAGCTAGAATGAAACAAACTAGATTGTCAAGTTAAAATAATATTCGTTATTCTGATATTAAGCTGTACAGTTCGGATTAGATTAAATTATTTTATTTAAATGAATCGTATTGAAATAACAAACGTCAATATTGTTTGTCATTTGTACAAAATATGATTTCGGCATGATTAGTTTCATGTTTATAATAGTGCTGCATTATTTCATGCAAATATCGTGCTCATTATATCCATAATGGAATATTGGCAAACGATTTTATATTGGTTTATTGTTGTGCTAGCTGCTGCCCGCTATAGTATTCCTGTGTATTAGAAAAATTGGTAGGTTCGACGGAGTTTGTTGAAGTAACATCGTAATATATTGTAATTTAACTCAATCTGATGTTTTAATACATGGCTTAAAAATATTAATCGAATAGTATTTATACAACCATTTCGAAATCTTATATCTTTTTAATGAATATCTTTTTAATGATAACTTTGATATTCTCCATGTGACATTTAAAATAATGTCGGACGGATTAGTTTTAACCCCGACGAGCCAATCTAAAGTCAAAGTCAATCTAAAATATAAAACCAAGAAAAAACACATATATCATAACATTGCTTACCGTTCGCACACATATAAGATAATTATATTCTTAAATAAAAATTGAATCGAATTCAAAATCACTTAAAAGCGAAAAATAAATTAATATAATTACTAACTCACTTATCTATTTGAGCAAAGTAGGCTTAATAGGTATGTAGTAAGATACTACTTAGATACTACGTAGTAAGGAGTTGTTCTCTATTTATCTACCATTGGACGGGCTGGCACCAACTTCGAATATATAAGAGGGTAGCGCTTGTCATGTCATAGCGGGCAACTGAGCTGGTGGTTCACCTGATGGTAAGCGATCACCACCGCCCATGAACATTCGCAAAGGTAGATCCTCTGCGAATGCGCTGCCCACTTTTTTGGGGTAAGGGAAAAGGAATGGATTAACGACTGGAAAGAAGGAATGGACTGGGACGGGTGAGGAAAAGGAAACGGGCCTCTTATAGTCATTAAAATAATTTATTTTTCGCATTATATATACAGACGAAAAGAGCCTCCTGCTTTTCGATTTTGGGAGTCGGTTAAAAACAAACATGGTAAAGTTGTGTACCAAATCGCTTATGAACTGAATCAGAGTACCATAGCACAATCCAGCACTGGTATCCAACAAACAATAAGTGATATTATAAAACGACATGACCATTGGCCATGTTTCACTGGCGCGTACAGATAAAACCGAGTAATGCACAATTAGTTCCTCTGCCATAGGCATCCGAACATTAGCAGTTAAATAGTACATGCATTTTGTTACAAAGTACCCACGGCATGAATGTGCACAAATTTGCGGGTGCGATAAAGTAACGAAACGAATTGCGTTCGAACTAATGTTTCAACTGAATATTATTATAAAATGTCCTTTAATTTAGTTGATTTACAATATTCACTTTTTGCATGTTCTGTATGATAGAAAAATAACATTTTCGTTTTGTTTTACGAAGTGAGTGATAATTATACCGAATCCGCGATATTCCAATTTAGTACTTAACTAGACTAGATAGATAGACTAGATTCGGGATATCTCGCCGGTATCAGTATATTTTGTTACTTAACAAGTATAATTGAACAAGGGAGTTGATTTAATCGAATTTAATTAATTTTCCAAAAATCAAAGCAGGTTCTTATTTCGAATATGAATGTACTATGTGATAATTTATACTAGATGGTGTTCCTTCAAAACTGTTATTCAATAATATGACACGCAATCTAATTAAAGTTGTTGATGAAAATGGATTCAGATTGAAACTGTCTTAACAAGTTAATAAACAAATACATCAATCATGAAACAGCTTGCCAGTTAACTCCACGAGCGTACAAAGAAATCCAATTTTCTGGAATAGTTCTCCAATTTGGGATTGGAAAACTTCCAGATTTCTAACGCTCATGACCATGACAGCGCGCGCAGAACCTGTTCTTCATTGAATGAAAATGTTATTGTTTTGAATGCATGTTGGGTTTGTGCCATGTTAATTCGAGATTAACATTACTTCTTAGCAGTTGAATCTATATTATTCAATCTCCTTTTCGGCTTCACATTCGTGGTCAGAAGAAATTCCCATACGATCGATATATTTCGTATTATATTCTTTAGTCGACTATCATCCTACTTCCTACTAATATTATAAATGCGAAAGTTTGTAAGGATGTGTGTGTTTGTTGCTCTTTCACGCAAAAACTATTGAATCGATTGCAATGAAATTTGGTACATACACAGCCGGACAACTGAAATAACATATAGGCAACTTTTTATCCCGATATTCTTACGGAGACTTACGCGAAACTTACTTACTAGTCAGATATAAATATAATAGCATACAATTGCTCCGTTGCAACGTTAAAGAAAGACAAACCAACAGACAAACAATTTTGTACTTATAACAATAGAAATGTTAAGTTTATAATAATAGTAAGATGCCAAAGTAGTAGAGTAATCATATTATACATTAATAATTAATATATCGATTGTTTATCATATATATCATACAAGTAAAATCTCAGATAATCCATACATTAATAATTAAAAAGTTGTACATACACAAAATTCCTAATTTTTAGAATTTTCCTAATTTTTAGGCAGTCATGAAAACATCATAAGCGTTACTCTCTAGGCCTAACAAATATCTATGTACAGATATTAGCATGGGCAAACTTGGCTGTTTCAGCGCGTCTCAGCTGTTATCTCAATACTTCAGACATAGCAAGCTCATTTATATAACGAATTAGTTCAGTACAATTCTGTATTTGGTCCCGTGTTTAGTTTCAGGGTGTTAGTTAAACAGCTCTGGCCTTTATTTGAACGTTTGTCGCTGTTTAACTCAAATTAGTTCAATGCAATGTATCAGATTAAATATATTGGAGTACATATTCATGTTTGGTTTTGTATTGTTTTTATTATAAATGCGAGAGTAGTTTTGTCTGCCTATCTGTGTCTTCTTATGTAAACAACTGAATTGATTTGGATGAGATTGGATGTATTAATTAGATACGATAAGATAAGACGGGACTGTCTTTATTTCTTTAGAATATACGGACGAATAGAATAGGTATATATACTGTACTGTATAATATATACTGTAAGAGATTTTGTGTGGATTGAGAATTGAGGGAGGGATTTATAACGTTTTTTTTAAACAAATTATTAGTGAATTAATTATTTATTGTACTTTACACTTTGTTTTTTAGTTTTATTTTACTTTTCATTTGATGTCCAAAAGATTAACGTGCAAGTTCTTAATATTGTAGCATTGTGATGCTTTTCATAATATAATTAAAAGCACTGGGAACTGTCTAATGCATACTCTTCTATTGTCCAAATTAGATGCTTATTTGTCTTTTCTGTAAGCAATATAATAAATATAGTTATGAAAACAATGTACTAGACACTTTTTCAGAGAAATTGTCATTAACATTTTTGTTTTTAACCATAATGTTTGTTTAATGTCTCCCTTAGCTTCTGTAAAAATTTAAAGAGATTAACAACGCTAGAATGTCTAGAAACAATACGAAAATTATCAACCAATACTACGTTACCGCGTCCCTTTCAATTGTACATCAAATACTTTCTGGTCAATCACACAGTTTGATTTCTATACTCCATTTATTTGTGAATTTGACAGTTATATGAAAGGCTTATTATGGTTTAGTTAAACTTAGCGAAGTCACTCGCCGTATCCGATTTCTGTGTCATTATGTAATGCGTTTGATTAATTAACGGATTGTAGTGTTAGGTTAGATAATCGAGTGGTGACAAAGGTATATATTAATATTATATAATTATTATTGGACATAAACGTCACTAGGCACATTTGACCAGCTACAAACAAGGCTGCCAACGGAAATCATTTGTAATTTATATGAATTTTTTAAATTGATTTAATTATATATAATTGTGATAGTCGTGCACGCTTTGGCATGAAATAGGCCAGCTGGCACCGGGGAAGTACCACACCCTCACAGAAAACCGGCGTGAAATAGTGGCATGCCACTGGGTTTCGTACGGTGAGTGGGGGAGTCAGAGGCCCGTATCCTTTTCCTCACCCGTCCCAGTCCATTCCTTCTTTTCAGTCGTTAATCCTTTCCTTTTCCCTTAGCCCGCAAAAGCATATTCGCAGAGCCACTACCTTTGCGAATGTTCATGGGCGGTGGTGATCGTTTACCATCAGGCGAACCACCAGCTCAGTTGCCCGCTATGACATAAAAAAAAATCCTGTGAGAAAATAAACATTGACGAATTAATAATAATTAATTGACGTTTCCATGTGTATTTTTTTCATAGTTCAGGTATTGAGAACAGTTATTGACGCACCAGCGACCTTTTTAATGATCTACCAATTGATTGTGATCTAGAAAATCAAAATGTACATGTAGAATTTATTTTTATTTTATATCCGTCCTATAACAAAAGAAGGTTGATCGACTAAGCTTAATACCAATAAAATCTCAAAAAATGTTGAAATCTATTGCAATGTACGTACACGTTGCAATACGTCACGAAGTGTGTTACATTTCTAATCAGATCTTTTAATGCTGAATGCCGTGGGTCGAATACCCAATAAAACCTTTAATTGCTTTGTTTATTTTTAAAATTTTTAGGAAAGTTAGAAACAGTGGTTTTATTATACAAAACTTACGGCTCTTTGGAGTGTTTGTGGTTTCCAAATGTCCATTATAGTTACAAATCAATGTATCGCAGTGAAAAAATTCCGAACAATTAATAATTGATAATTTTATACATCGATTTGGAAAAAGTTAGACTTTCGTATTATGAATAATCATAAATTAATTAAAAACGTGTCAAATTTCCACCTAATAATTATTCGAAAGAGCCTCGACGACGTGCATAAATCAGCATTGAAATAATCTCCATCTACCCGCACACCATTCCAACACAATAATACCGACGCACCCACAAAAGAATGGCGTAAAAGTGAAATTTTCGTTTTCATCTCGCATCCACGGCTTTCGTTTTTTCTCGTACGTGCCCAATGCGGGGGCAGTGCGAGCTTTAACGACCTTGTTACGCCGTACCGTGATGCATTGTTTACGTGCCTTCCCTTGTATTTCATGTCAATAAGTGTTACTTGTATTTTTATTGCGCCTTTCTAACGTTACTGTATTGAATGTTAGTATTGTGCTCAATGCTAAGGAAATAATGCGTATTGAATATTAAATATAGGAAATAGTCTAAATGTTGCAGTGGCGAAGCGTGCCTTAAATGGACCTTGTATTAAAATATTATAGTATATATAGAGAAAGCAATAAGCTCATCAAATTTGTGGACCCTTAGAAGAGATAATTAAATTAATCCACTTTTGAAACCGTATGTAAACCGTATTTAAATTATCGTCAGCACAAAAATCAATTTATCATCTCATAATCGCATACATACTTTGCAATGTATTTAACACAAACGCTTCACCTCAACGTTTGCATACTTCACTCACTGAATCGTTAATTTTTAATCGCAACGAAATAAATAACATTCAGCCGAACGCGCCAGCTATTGTGTATACGAGTAAAAGTAAAATTCAGCAAGAGATAATTGGACGTAGCTGAAATTTCAGCTTGATTAATAACATTATAAATCAGCTGGAAACCCAGACTTAATGTGAAAATAAAAACGGTAATTTAGATTAAGTAACGATTTCGGCATCGCGTAATTAATGATGTAAATTTTAACGCCCCATAAAATTAATGCATTGTGGATAAGAACGATAAGCACGTTCGTACACGTTCATTGATGCTTTTGATATTATGCTTTATTTTTAGTAACGTTCTGTATGTTATCAGTTGAAGTTTAGATACAGTCCTTTATACAGTCAGATCATAGACTTCGTTTACATTCAATATTTGCATAGGCTCCGAATCAAGCTTGTCGTTATATCCTCATGGTAAAATAAAATCATCGTAGGAATAAGATTTACAGCTTTTATCTCTCTTTACTCTCTTAATTAATATGTCCAGACACCAAAAACACACATCAACCAGACACAAAAATCATACGTATATAAGTGTGTTTGTGTGTGTAACGCCTACAAAGCGATTGTATAATAATTAAAAGGCTAGAGCCTAAATCATTATATAGGCCGATAATACCGCAGTGAAACATCTAATTCCTATAGGAAATATCTTTGACCACGAAGGCGAAACCCTGGCAGACATCTAGTACGTTTATAAGTAAGGAAATAATGTATGAATCTTATCAATAAAATAAATTTCGGTCTATCGGGCGGGTTAGCATTGCATCGCTGGAGGGCCATCTTTCATTAACCACAGTCATAACAATTCAACACATAGCACAATCACCGCGTATTTAATTGCATGCCCATATACGTTAAACAATGTCGAAATTTAAACACAATAATAAAACAACAATGATCATAATAAACTGCTTTCCGGAGCGTTAAAATGAAAATTGCAATCAAAGCAATCTCAACCACTGGCAGCGAGTGGAAAATGAGTGTTTCTCGTATTGGCAAAATAAAAAGCAGTATATTAAAAAGCTGTCACTGAATACTTTGTATTGAAAGTAATGTATATCTTTGTTTGAATCAATTCATTGTTCATTTTGATTGTCATTGAATGCTTTGATACTGTGGATAAAATGATCACAAATAATGATTATTACAAAATAATAACGCATAATAAAATTTTCTAGGTAGTAGTTTCTATATTAATAAAAAATAAATGAGTAGGTGCGTAAGTTAGTTTTCATATTTGTATTTTTAGTAATGTAGATTACATTGCTTTTAATTACACACACAGTAAGTGCACAAATTTATTAATTATGTACAATTTTTAATATGCACATATGTAATGTATTATATATAACAATTTAATAAAATAATGTTTTAAAATATATTATCATGCTAGAGCAAGTCTGAATTAAAGGCAAAAGTACTGAAGTCCAAACAATTTCAATTTATCACAGTTCCATTGCTATGTCGATGCTACGGTGCCATCCATATTCAACCAAACTATCTACTAATATCCTACTAATTCCTACTAATTCCTACTAATTCCTACTAATATTATAAATGCGAAATTTTGTAAGGATGTGTGTGTGTGTTTGTTGCTCTTTCACGCAAAATCTACTGAATAGATTGCAATGAAATTTGATACGTAGACAGCTGGACAACTGGAATAACATAGGCAATAGGAATAGAATAGGAATAACTTTTTATCCTGATATTCCTACGGGACGGACTTAACGCGGGTGAAACCGCGGGGCGCAGCTTGTCTACTATAAAACTATTCAATAGTACATATTCATTCATGGATTAAATTAAAATTATAGTTATTTAAAAATGTCAAAATCCTTATAGGACATGTGTGACATTTCTTACAATTGAAATTACTAAGATTTTACTACGGGACAGTTTAAAATAAATAAGACGAAGAGAAGAAATTGTCAATGAAATACACTAAAGTGTATACTATCATATAGAATAATCCTTTTCCTTCCCAGTCCTTTTCTTTAGCTCCCTCATCAATCCTTTCTCTATTCCACACTTTTCAAAGTCAGCAATCCATTTGCAGCGACGTAAGGTATCTTCAAATATACATGGCGGGAGCGCGTACCACCAGGCGACTCACCAGCTGCTTTGCCGACTATGACATTAGAAAAAGTCTACCGAAAACCCATTATTTTAGTTCAGAAACATTGCGTCGTATACGAAACGGACAGTTCCGCCCTCACGCCCCTACGCTAAGTTTTGCAATTAAAATTAATTGCTGTAATGGTCTCTTTTTGCCACTGCTGATACGTGGCACGGAACTTGCCTGTTTAATTAGCCTGCAGGCTGATGCACGTTGTACGTACATGTGTGTTTTATTATGGGTTTGCTCTGTATTGTGTTACTGTTTTGTTTTTTTTTTGGGGAGATTTGGTATTTGAAGAGATTCGTTTATTGATAACATGCTTCATATTCGATGTTCGAGTAAGTGTATAGTACTTTAAATAAACAAGACGCTTAATGTAATAATGTTTAGGGTATTTAAGGAGACATTTGCGTGAAAAAAATCTTGTGATTATAAAGCTTCTATCGCAACAAACAGCTTACGTAATGTATTAATTAAATGGCAGAAATAAATAAATTGAAGTTCTTTTCATAAAATATATTAAAACGATAAAAAGCCCCCTAGCAAAACGAATTATAACGTATTTTAAATGTGTACAAAAAACATTTTTCCTATAAGCAATTGAGCAACGTAAAAGCCACGTGTGAAAGCGACTCGCACAAATATCGTTCATAGGAAAAATATGAAGTTTCACGTTGGTATTTTTCCTGAGTGAAAATAATAGTATGCGGTTTTATTCCTGTTATTTGAATGTGCTGAATTGACTAAGCGGAAGAACTGGGTTTTTTATGTAAAGTTTTATTTAGAATTACTAGGGCTTTTAGCGATGAGAGAAATGGAGTATGCTCAAACAGTTCGCGTTGAAGTATCGAGTTTTGCTTCCACTCGCGATATGGAGTATCATATAACTTGTTAGAAATATTCCTCAGATATCTAACGGATATCCGAGAAATACGGAGACTAAGAACCAGTTTCACGAAGTGCTGATTAGGGCACTGATAACCTATTCAACTTTTCGACATTCTTATATTATTTGTCTCTTTAAATAAAACAGTCTAAACAAAATATATCCAGAGGATTTTAAAGTGCCTATTAAACTTTCCTAAAACATAAATTATAACCATTTCTTCATTTAAATAATAAATATTAGGGAATGATTAACGTTTCTAATCAGTATAATTTGTTATGGGATGATATTCTTAATAAACAATCAAATTATCGTTCAAAATATCACAGCAGTTTAGTTCAATTACAAGCAGAACATCCATCGATCCATTCGACTTAAAACAATCTCTATTAAGCTCTAAACAATATTGAAATGCCTTTAACTTTGTCTGGATTATTCACATCAACTATCGTTATTAATTTTATCCCTTTGAGTTACGAAGAATTTCGCAACGTTGCAATTATATCCGATAGAAGGAAAATATATTGCTTTCATCCGTTCAAATAACTTCTAATACACACTTAAATCATACAGAACCTAACAAATACTTGAGCCAAGCCTTTTCACGGCTGCAATATAAAATAAAACACCAAACTTCCATTTGTTACGCAATAACAATTTATTTCAACAAACAAACTAAAGTCCATCGATATAAAAAGGAATAAAGGACGTTAACAATACAAAAATCCCTCTGAATTTCAAGGTGCTATTAGCCGATAAGTTACGTCGCCGACTTTATCCCGCCTTGAGGAGCTTACCCTTTAGATAGTTTACACACTGTTTTATTTGATATTGCAGTGATTTTCATCATTAAACAATATAACCTTCGAGAAAGATTTAAAGCTAATCAGGTCTAATTAAATATTAGAGGAGTTTTAAAGACGAAACGTCGCTCTCCATAAAGCTGAAGACCGTAACAGGTGGAGATAAGCCGTCAAAAAGTGACGAGAGGTCACGATCCTCAACTGCGAGGAACCGACTGAGGAGGAGGAAAGAGGACGAAACCTAATTGATTTATTATTATTATGGTTTTTTATTATGTCATACTGGGCAACAGAGCCTGTGCTTCAGCTGATGGTAACCACCGCCTATGAACATTGGCAGAGGCAGCGCCTCTTTAAATGCGCTACCCGATTTTATGGGTTAAAAGACAAGGAAAGGACAGACGACTGGAAACAAGGAATAGACAGGGAAATATGAGGAAAGGGAAATAGGCCTCCAACTCCCCCACTCACTCCGCCCTCACTTACTGATTAGAGCTAATAAAATAGTAATAAAAATCTCTGTATTGCACATCCATCCATTTATTATTTTAAGAGAATCTTTTTCTCGTCTATTTAATCTTTGCATTATCGTCTTAACTATCCAACACCTTAACTAAATTTAACTAAAATAGATAAAATCCAATCATGATTTTTTACGATTTTCTTTATACATTTTCATCTCAAGCACAGTGGGTTTGCACGTACACTGGTAGAAATACTTATCTTTCTAGGAATCCGTGACGTCAGTAATCGAAACGGGTCCGCGCATATACCAGAGGGAGTGGTGCGAGGGATTAGACCGCTGATGGGTAGTTAGAACTGAAATTGTATCTATCACCAAATGGAAAACGTGAGACAAAAAATGTCATATTTTTAAATAAAATGTATTGACATATGGATCTTACGCATGTTTTAAACTCAAAATCTACATTTTATTTATTCATGACTTATTTCAGAAGCGTTTATAATCGTCAAAATTCGATATTCAATTATTTAGTTTCTACAAAGAAGAGAAATTAAGAAAGAGTCTCTTCGCAATTTCTCATTTACTTAATTAAAATACCAAATCCTGCAGTTCTTAAACGACATAATAATATGTAATTCCATCCTATATGCTCTACAATATTTAGGTTTTCTGTATCTTGTTAGATCAAATGTTTTCTTTATTTGTCTATCATACCGGATAATAAATTCATCGACTTTGTTCGCTACCTCGCTAACGCTCACACACACTCGTTTATTCGGTCAATACGGTATTGTACATGTAGTCATGTATTTCATATTAATATACTTATTATATCAGATATACCAGATAAAACCTAAAACACAAATAAAAATAAATCTCCTCTTTTACTATTTTGTCTAGAGAACAATTTTTTTATTGCCATTTGATAACAAAAATGTATTCTAATTAATGTTAGACTTTACTGATTCAATTTTCAACGGGGAAGCACAAGTTAGTTTAAACATTCAAAATATTAAATTAAAATTACTCAAAATCATTTACGAATTTTTTTACAAAAGGTTCTTTTGCCAAATAGAACTATAACATTACACAAATACTGTTCACAACTAGTTAAATATTCTAATTCAATATTACATGCAAACCAGAATAACGTTTATCGATATGCTCCATACTGTAGCAGTAGAAACAGTGAGGGTCGTCAAATAAATTTCACAAATCCGATACTCGGCCACATTTGACGTACGTCGACGTCTAAAGCGCCGATGTGTTGCGGCTTATGAACAGTGTAGAGGATACAAGAACGATTAACGCACGTGATTTGAAGCTTTTTGCATCTGTTTGCTAATATTTGGAAAGGATATAAATAAACATGATTCGAATGATTTGATAAGTGATAGGGGCGTGTGTGTTATCATCGCATTAAATCAGTTTTGGAGTCAGATGTTCATGTTTGTATAAACTTAGTTGGATATTTTAGCTACAGTGGTCCGCTTATATATGGAGGTATTAATCAAATATTACTATTACGTATTAATCTAATTTACGAGAACACACATATGAAAAGTTTGATAAAATACAAGGGTTATGACAATGACAAATATAAAAATCCCAAATTCTTTTTCATGCTTTTAGTAAAATCCTGCAAATATCAACTCTAAAGAGTTAAGTTTAATATTTTACATCCAACATTCAAATAATTCCTGTTGTCTTTAATCGAAAGCAAAGTCTAAGAATTTCAAAAAGTAAATGATTAAATTTAAACACAATTCTGATTGTTTACAATAACAGTCGCTATAAAGTTCTCTAAAGTAATCAAAGTAAACATTATTTCTCTAACTGGCTTCCAAGATGAATTTGAATTTCAAATTTTGATTCATGATTCGATTAGAACCTCCGTTTGGTTAGTAGTTATTATGAGGTGAATGGAGGTTTTAATTAAAAATTATTAACCTCATTTTATTTGGATTGTTTTAATCAAGCTCCAAGAACAAGAACGATTACTTTTTCTTAACAAATTGATAATAATGAAGACAAATAGATTCCTTTACAGTTTCAGAAGTCATATTGATTTTTATTGTATAGTATTTGTTTTTTTAGCTAAATGAGCAATATCACCTCTATGCTTACAAATTTGGCAAATTAAAATCGATCAGTTCAAATTAATTGAATTACCTTAAGATCGGGCAGCGCATTCGCAGAAGCAGTACGTCTGCGAATGTTCATGGGCGGCGGTGGTCGCTTACCATCAGGCGAACAGTTGTTGCCCGTTAATTGGGCGCTATGATATAAAAAAAATCGATACAGGTGTAACATTCCGAAGTGGAGGCTGTGTTCTGTATAATACTTAAGTTGATGATGATATTTTGGGCAGAATACATGTCGCATCCGACTGAATGCTGTGGGTATTAGAGGAACTTTGGAAGATTTCTTGACCAGAAAATGTTAAAAGGATTAATAAGTGCCTCTTTATTATTCGCTTGGTAATTCGTAATCCAGCTTTTTTGATTTAACTAGTTTTCCGCCCGCGGCCTCGCTCGTGTTGTCAACGGATTAGATAGGCAGTCCTAGGGTTTTACACACTTAATAGTAATTAAAACGTGTCCTTTCTCAAACTATATTTGTACTAAATTGCATCTAAATCGAGCTTAGAAAATGCAAAATTAATTTGAAATTTGACAGATAATGTAAACTACTTAAGCTTTTTGGGATTATCTGAGTTTATATAAATATCAATAATCTTGCAAAACAAGTATTATTTAATAACAATCAGTTGGAATATAACACTCCTGAATATATGTGATTAAAATCCATTCTATATAATTCAGAAACGATCACAGTCTAGTTTGCTTACTGTATTGAAATAAGCAAACGAATGTGCACAATACTTCTAACCTTAATGACCCCATTTGGATTACCATTGAACGTTTTTAATTAAAATCCATTAAAAAATCGGTGCCAATGAAAGCAAATTGACTAGCCATCGACACAATTCAACCGTCACCATTTAGAAGCACCGATAAGACACAATAGCGCACACAGCAGTGAGTGAAGCAGCCCTTTGTCTCATACGAACAATGTGAAAAAGCTTTAAATGACGACTGAGAACTCATTCAATCTAAAGACGTGTAATTCTAAAGATTGGTCCGCGGATAAAAGACTAGTATACTCCGAAGGTCGATTCTAAAATCGAGCGCGAATTTTCACATTCAATGGACTAATTAATTACTTAATTTTGTGATTTACGAAGTTCCATTTACGGTGCAAGTCTGTAGGAAGGAAAGAAAACTTGTTCTGTAACACTTGTATACAAAAGCGTTACTAGTTCTGTGGTTGTGCTACTAAATAATAAATATGTGTTTATTTATAAATAGTTGTGAATAATATATGTAAAAGATAAGTACAAATTACATCTGAACTCAATACACTGTCCAAATAAAACACTCGTGCTATACTTGAAATAAAACTTTATAGTCACATTCAATTATAATGAATAAGTAAAAGAGAATTGCGACTAAATTTTAAGAAAGCATATTTCCTTAGACGAAGAAAGAAAGATAACTCATAGAGAGGAAGAAATAAAGAGTTATCTATGTTTTTATGAAGTTGCGCTGTCTGCAAACACGCGCAATTGTATTTATTTTCTTTCTAGAACGTTCCATAAATTAGCGCTAATTTAAGATGCAGGAGCAGTATACACATTTAAGGTTCTAGCTAGTGAATACAAAGCGTTTATACTCACTACCTTTTAGATGAGACGTCACCTTGAGCTTAATAACGTACTTATAGTGGAACAGGCTCAGAAGAATTATAATTAAAAGTCGCTGCTGGTGCTATCAAAAGAGTCATTAAAATATAAATCAGTGGCTTTATCCTGTAATAACCAAAGAGATCAGCTTGAAATGTATAATTTATAATCACTTTTAGGGTCATGAAATGGTTTCGAAATCTATTTTACTAAATTGTTTGCTTTTTGAATAGTTCGTAATTAAATCTCTTGTTAATTTTACTCTACGTTACATTAAATGTTGGTTTTACATAAAAATATTTATGTAATGTGGAGTGGTGGAGGTTTCAGTTCGGGTAATTGTTGTGAATTTCATGTTTCGACTATTGTTTTTATTAACGTTAGGGTAATCATAATATAAAATAAGAATAGATTCAATATGTAATTCGTTTAAAAGGGAGAATAAACTTATGACATCATTCACGATTTCAACTTAAAATAAATTGTAGTTTAAAAAAACACGCTTTTATTGCAAATTGTGATCATAATGAAGCACCTCAAAACAAAATTTTAATAAAATTTAAGTTATTAACACAATGATTCGATTCAGAGTAAAAGCGTATATAATTATAATATTATTGTTAATTGACCATGAACCAAGCATAAATTGAAAGATTAAATGATATCTACATCCACATTACATCCAATATTAGCGGTCCAATACTCTTAATACATAAATTTTTAAGCGCATCCGTATCCAGTAATATCTAGAATTTGGCACGAAGCGTTCGCAATTTTCTCCCGATCACGAGAGCAGAGTAAACGTATCGTTAAGATCGTATCAATTACACAGATGGCTTGGACGATTCCTCTTTGTCTATTTGAAATTGAAACGAAAATTAATCAGGAAGTACTTGGGCAAATATTTCAATGGACTGCCAGTGATTACTTCGGTTTTTAACTCTTGAATTTATAGGACGTTTCAATTGGAGATGGGAATTTGTGGTTTACGATGATATTGATTTCTTATATTGCTTATTTAATATCACAATCGTGAGGCACAATTAATTCTAGGACATGTTTGAATAAGCAATTAGTTAAATAGCAGATTACGAACACAAGAGTTACGAATTCGGTGGAAATTTGGAGATTAATCTTATCTCCATTACGATAAAATTTAGTTGAAACCAACAAATGTTAAATTGAAGGGAAGCGCTTCAATTACTTATGCACACAAGCTTACAGGCAGTACGCAACGATTGCTACTATGCCAAGCGTGCGCTAATTCGAGTAAAACTGGTTGGAGCGAGATATTACCGGTCAGAACCGGTTCCTATCGGTTATCACAAGATTCAGACTCAATATTCGAATTTTAGAAACGTTTAGTCGCTTGAGCGAACTTTGTTTGAATTCATAAATTGAGCTATATTCACATTCAACTCATCTAAATCCTCTTTATCCTATTCTACATTAAAAAGGTATGTACGACAATGTATAAAAAGGAAAAGCTTTAAAGTCCATAACCGGCGTGTTTCGTTCTTTGTAAGCAGATTACCTGCTTAATTTTAGAATTCTCGTGGTTTTGATTAAAAAATTCTGAAACAAAAAACTCCACGGACGTAAAGCGTTGAGTATTGTTCATGAGATTACGAGCATTCTATGTTATCATACCAAAATGTAAGCAACGTAGCCCCATCAAGTTCTATGATAGGCATTAAATACGCCACCTTCAGCTTCAGTGAGGCTTGGCAATACGAATAAAAATTCTTATCACATCACCAAAATGAGCGTGAATAACGTAAGGTCGGCTTTAACATTTAAAGACGGGAAATGTTTTAGAATGGTGTCTCACGGGTGTTTTATTTAAACAATCATTGATGAGAAAGAATTGCAATCTCACAGATTGTATTAAGTTTATTCATGTCATCTTGATAAAGACTTGTAAAAGTTTAATCACATATAATCCATTACAAAGAACTCAAAATAATATAATTTCTGTCTGCACAAATATTTTTTTGTTTTTATTCACATCTTGATTCTGAAATGAAATTTTTAAACGACAAAATATTTCTTGACCTGTTATCTATATTTTATTTAGAAATACATTTGTTACCTACGATTTTACTAAGATTAGCTCTAGGTATCTAGAACTTCTTACAAATTTTTTTTATCTTATTATTATCTTGAACTTTTTATTAGTTCTCAACGGAAAGGTCACTGTTAAAAAACATTTCAGAAGGGAGTAAAAAATCATTTTACGGACATGTAAAATGATAAGTAATTATTTTCGGTGAAGTATTTGAGAAATTTTATGTCCAATTATTTAGATGTAGGATGTTATTATAATAAACAAAGTGTTATTTTACTAATAAGCAAATTTATTTCCCAAGAACTTTTTACACATCTGCTTAACATTTACGATATGTCAAGAAGTATAAATAATTAGAAATTAATTTATATTAACTTTATAATTAACATCAGTTTCAAACCAACAGTACTAAATATACGACTATTTACATAAACCAAAACTGTGAATCGATGCAAATTATTTCAATACATTAATTATATAATTACGTTATAATTATGAATATTATTTTAACTATAACACGAAGTCCATATAATTATTTACAGAAATTATTACTAATAACTTGAATTTACATTCAAGAATAATTTCATGTGGAGGTAACTATCTATGTACATAATAATAGATATTACATTTAATTATAATAATTTCATAGCATCACAGTGAATTTAAATTACATTGTAATATATATTTCTTTACATTTGTTTTATCTATTCAATTTACATAAGAGCACGTAGTATTTCTTTTTACTATGCACATGAAGTTTGTATACAAAAGAGTTTGATTTTGCTTTTAATTAAAAATATTACTAGAATTGATTAAATAAAATAATAATGGTTTCAAGGTAAAAACATATTGATAAATAGTCATTGCGGTATTAGCTCTTTCGTTGATATTCGAAAACGTTCATAATTTTTTCAAAACAAGTTTTATTTATTAATAAATCAATATATTTTAATTTCAACCAAATTATACTAAAATATTTAACATCTTATATATGTTTTCTACAGACTTTTATTGGTTATCACAAAAAGAATATAAGAGAATCGTAATACTTTTATTGTCGTTTTATCAAATACATATCGAAACAGATGTTAAAAATAAACGGCAGTATTTCAAGGACAATATAATTATTTACAATTTTATTTTGATTTATTAATGAAGATTATTGCAATAAAAAAAATGAAAATGTGTACAGTCATAACTCTGACTACATATTCAAAAGCAATTTTTATAAATTAACATGGAATATAATAAATTAACACTTTTACAAATATACAAAAAACAACGTTTCGAAGGTAACAAGATACATATAGAATTCATTTATTTAAAATTTGTCCTCACATGAACTCATTTAATCATTATTTTTTGTTATGTACAATATCTGACACGAAATTTGTAACCAAACAATAAATAAAACCTAAATAAACAATAGGATTATTAATCGTTTTTTCAATTATATAGCTGCATTTAGAAGTATCATTTTACAAAGCTATAAAACAATCTTGGTGATCTGACATATTATGCTTTATTCAATTAGGCACCTTACGGAACGTAGCCCTAAGGCTAGGCCCAAGCCTAAACTAGGTAGGCACCAGTCTTACACTTAATGTTGGTACTGAAATAAAATTGATTCATTTTAGCTGTGAAGTTAAGTTATGACATTACTTTATTTCTTTATAATAAAACAATTCATAGATTCTATATTTAACATATTAACATATCAATCATTATTATTAATTGTTAGTCACTTTTTCAAAACCGATAACCTTAAAAAAAGGGCATTGAACATTTTTTTAATTTTCTTGAAACACTGGCCCACGCGACCTTATTCTGCAACTGTCCAGAGCGAGCATCAAAAGAATTTCCGTAAATAATACAAATTCAGCATAACTTTAATTTCAGATTAAAAACAAATAATATCAAATTGATGAGTTTATTGGATTAAACGCTCTAATCTCACCAACTAGTAGTACGATTTGAAAAATTCTTTCAGTGTCAGATAATCCATTTATGTAGGGAGGTTATATTATAATATCATCTACGACGTTTATCGTATTACAACAACAACAATCCATCAAATATAAGAAAAACAAAATTAATTACAATATCGAAGATTTTCCGTTCTTTTGAATAACTCGAACAGCGTTAATTTAAAGCGCATTTGTTTACATTATTCGTGCCTTGTTAACTCGTCTTATTAATAACATTATTCATAAAGACATAAAAATATTTATCTAATTTATATTATGTTAATTCTTTAATTATCTATCTAAAAAGTAAGATTGATACAGTCTTTTACAGATAATTCGATGTTCGAACATAGATTAATCAAATGTTGACAGAAACGTAAAAATTATGAGTATTAAATTTTACTAAAATATGACAAAAAACCCGAATGCAATTATCTTCCATCATTAAATGTATTCAATGGAGTGATTGATTTTGTGCATGATGCAATAATAGTCGATATAAATTTTCAATTTACGACATTTTATCAGATTATAGTAGTTGATTATTCACTTGAAATATATTTCTGTATAATTAAAACTGGCGTATGTATACCACAGTCGAACCTGATCAAATGACCCATCTCATAAAAGTATGATTTATTACAAACACTAACCAGCCTTGACCCAGATTCTGTCTTTCTACGATGTTTCTCGCCAGTGAAAACAGTTTTTTATTCGAAAACAAATTGTATGCGCTCTATTTTTTAACATCAGTTCGCTTGACGTTTCTATTTGGAATGCTTTGGCTTCATTTTAATAAACGTAACGATTTAATTTCGATAAATATATCTTATGGAATATTTTTATGGAAGATAGTACTGAATATAATGAAAGTTATATGACGAGCATAAAAAAACATCTGCCTGTTTATAAGATATTTGATTAATAAAATATTTTTACACCTCTTTCTTCATTGCTAGTAATATTCCTGGTTATAAAAGTTTAAATAAATTTAAAGGTGATTTAATAAATTAATTGAGTAATGAATTTTACGAGGACTGTTCAAGTGGTTTGATATGTCATACCGATAATTTCACAGAATATCTATTCAATTATTTTTTTATTTGCGCTGACATCAGCCTTCACTTGGTTCATAAAGAATCGCTTTTTCGAATTAGGAAATTGAATTTTTGATTATTAAACGTTTGAACCAATGAAATGTACCCTTTGTACTTTCATTAATCCTTTCAATTGTAGGTATTTCGTGACAAATATCAGCAATGTTAATAATTTGTTTCAATTCACGTTTCCGGGTAGCACTACTTTATTTAAATTTCCTTGAATTTTCTGTTTTCATTAATTATGAAGAGATTATATTTCAACAATTAAACATAAAAACAATTATATTAATATTATACATGCAAATTGTATTTATTTGCTTATTTGTTGTTACATGATTTTTGTTGTTGATATAGTTAAGAGGCTAGCGTAATATACAAGCTAGTTTTTATGACAGTGAAACGGATAATTCTCACGAGAATTTTGTGAGGAAGTCGTGGCCGTCGTCATGTGTTAAAAGTTATAAAAAATTAAGAACTCTTTAATAAAAATAGTAAAGTGAACTGCCTTTTTAGACCGTATTAATTCACCATTGACTAGGTCGCCAAAGATGGAAGGTCATTTTCTTTCACACTAGCAAAATACAGAAATAGGAATGGTGTACATATTTCAAAAGCGTCGCATATCGGCCATGAGATCCGCTACGGCGTAGACATTATGTAGGCGATAAATCGGAACATATTTAAGCGCAGAGGAAGTGAACCTTGGGTGTGCTATTCGTGAAATTCTTTTATGCTATTGGCTGGGAATTTCGTCTCGTAGCAAGCACGAAGGAATTTGCATAGCATTGTTAGTTTTGTATGTTGAAGGAGTTATGTGAATAATGCTACGGAAATAATTTTGCTATTTTTTTCAGCTTTTGTACTTCTTTTATACTTTTTTCTTTAGAAAAACACATTTTTAGAAAAGTTACTGCCCTACATCAGTATTCCATATTACATGAGTGTTATAGTAGAATAAAGAGATATGTATGTTTAAAAAATATACAGATATAAATAAATATTCTATGTAATGTACATGAGTACTCTATGCTTATCATTGATAAAGACCTCGCTTGCAAATGCTTTTTCATTCATTTGTTGCGTTATATGCACATTTTTTGAACGAACTCGAGGTACGTATTTTAAAAAGATGAGCAAAATAAAATTGTTTGTCACACCTGCCATTTCGTAGGCCAGCTCCACGCATCTATGCGATGTACTTATGTTTTATTCACGGCCCCTGCACCGCTTGACGCGTCCAACATGGACTTACCCTTAACGATACTTTTTGTAAAATCCGAAATAGTCGCGCTACAAACGAATTGCATAATTCTTTTCCAATAATATTCAAGCGTGTCGCGAAAAATCTAAATGACTAAACTCCGAAAATATTTTTGAAACAATGTTCATAGGGAACAATTGGAAAAAGATTTGATTCGAGTATCGCTTACGAATTTTATGTGCATTCCGAAATCTAAATAAATTGAATGGAACGTGCGACTATATGAATTAAATTAATATAACACTAGCCGCTCGTCCCGGCTCCTCCCAGGTTTCCTCGGCGTAAAAACAAAATATAATATTATAGCCTATACAATTAATTACTTTTTAATGAAGTCGGTACAGGAGATCCCTTTAAACTCACCAATTTACAGACCGTAACCGTTTATAATATTAGCATAAAAAAATTATATTTCCTACAATGTTGTTTTGTGTACGGGAAAAGGCGTACAAAAACTAATGATATAACTGTCTTCGTTTCAGATCGCTTGATGATAGATTATTTAATTGTAGCAATATATAATAACATCTTTATTCCTACTACTACAAAGAAAAATATTGTTAAATGTACTGTATCCATTACACATGAGCACGTTTCGCTTGAACTTGGCCGGCTGTGTTTCAAACGTCAGGAAGTATTTTAATATTTACGGGGTCAATGAACTCATTCGCCATTCATATAAACACAATTCAACTCATTTATTTAATGTTTGCAATTTGTTTTATGAGCAAAACGGCGTTCTACGTTCTCGCTTTGTGTAGACTTTTTCTTTATTGCTCAAAGAATTACAGTGCCTTTGAGCAACTGTTGCACAATTTTAACTATCTGACTAAAGAGGATTCAATTTTTCGTCCGTATCGCAATTGCATCTATTCCTTTTTAAAACTAGTCTGAATGTACTTTTGATTTGCTGAATTAACTGTCATTCAGCGATTTCTGAACGGTGGATTTAATCTTTCATCCAATTCGCTCCAAAATACGTTTAAAAATCTATGTAGTGCAACTGTGATATGTTGAGATATTTATAAATGGAACGAACATAATTACAAATCATTGAGAGTGATTACCTAAAAAACGTATTATTAAAAAATCAGTATTTATTATACAATCATCCTCAATCAACATAGAAACTGTATTAGTCTAACAATAAACAAATTAAAAAATCTAAATTTACATCGATTTCCCATTGCGGGACTTTACAAGGATTCACTATATTAACATTAAACTTAACCTACACACAACTCTCTCGCGCGTTCGCAAGGAGGGGCGTCCGCGTTGTCACCACTTCTCTCCGCCGTGACAGTGTCCCGCTAGTCACGCTACGTCGATCCTCACCTAGCGTGCCGATGCTCTATAACAATGGTTCAAAATATATGAGGGTTCAGCATGACGTGTTTTAAATATAAGGTAATAAGTGTCTGGAGCAATTTGGCCTTGTATTGATGTACAGTTTTTCGACACTTCGATAATAATCTACTTATATAATATCACTCAAATTGAATACATAGTTTAGAATAACTACCGCCATTTAAACAAATTAACTGTAAAATCGATAAAATATATGCGCTTCAGATTTAAGTTTTTTTTTTAATACACAGTCATAATTTACACAAGTGTCTGATTATAATTTTGACGAAACTATTAAATTAGATATAAATTGAACGAATACATTAAACCATTAGCTGTTTATTTGTTATATCTATTCTTATACAACTATTTTTACTACAAATTGTCCAAATCAAAAACAGCAAAGTCAAATGATTTGTTACAAAGGAAGTTTTGCGCATTACGCAATAAAGTTAACTCGTAGACAACTGCTTAGAGACGTGGTTGTTATAATATTAATCTAATAATGTCAAGGAATAGCTGTAACGATCATGGAGGGCGTGTTAGATCTTATATCTGGCAAAATGTATTTCTCTGTGATTTAACAAGCGAGAGATTTCTTATAGTTGCTATATTAAACTGGATGAATAGACAATTTTAATGAATAGAAAATTGTTTTATGTTCAAACTGTATTTGGGACCAATTTTTGACTCAATAGGGCTCAGAAACCAATTATTGTATAGGTTAGTATGTTGATTGACATAACATCCTTGTATATTTCTATAGTCCTTAGATCCTCACGCAGTGAATAGTTTATTTTGCTATTTCTTTATAATTTGTCTTATAACTTATACCTGGGCATCAGAAGCTGGAGTATTCGGCGTGTGAGGCGTATTCGACCTTGTATCGTGTAAACTATGCACGCTTCGGGATGATCCCACTGGTGGGGATACCACCGCCGCGTAGGGCGGCGGCTCGGGCGGCCGTTCCAAGTCCCTCGCGCAATTATAATCTGTATATAATTATATTATAATTACTGATAGGTAAATGTAGTAATAAGATATCCAGATAAAGGAATGAAGGAATGCAAGGAATGTATCGAATGATAAGGTGGGTAAATTAAATAGTTAATTAACCATATGATTTATTTTATACTAATCTTTCATAATGTTGCATTGAGAATACGTGATGTTAGTTGTATATAATAAACCTATCGGTATGCAAAATCAAACATAGCCTTCGAATCTGAATCTTGAATCTTCTATCTATTAAATAAAACCGCATCAAAATACGTTGAGCAGTTTTAAAGATTTGTATGATGTGTTTGTATTTGATGTGTATACGACAGCGTCTTATTTTAAAAAGAGTTTATCGAGGCATTCCTGAGATTTAAACAGCATACAACTATACTTAAAAGCATAATTAGAGAAAACAAAAATAAGCATTATAATTAATTGCTGCAACATTGCCTTTATCACGGTATTTACTAGTGGCAACTTCAGATAATACGAATTACTTGTACAACAATTCTAACTCAAAGCTACGAACATATATTTGCATACTTCAGGTTCGATTACTCTTCATATCAAAGCAACACACAGCCATTACAGTTGCTCACAATTGTCAATAAAAGTATCACAGTTCAAAGCGTACAATGGAGAAACAAATACCTTACCTTTACCAAGCGGCACTACGTCTGGATTTTTGTCGTCAGTCTGTATGGGTGAATGGTTAGCACTTTGCATTGAGCCTTTATACGCCTTCACTGTTTGCACTGGCGCTGGAAAAGGATTTCTATTGAATAAATGTATTCATGTTTTCATAACTGCGTCGCATTGTGTGGTTGAAGAAACCCTCCTAGCGCGTATGATGTTTTTTTTTCGGACGACGCTGAGGGCTTGTGAGATTCTAGAACGTTCGTTTATGGTGGAATTTGAATATCGACCATATAATGAAGCTTCTATCAAATAAATAAAATAATAATAAAATTTCAACTATAAATAAATCTGAGAAATTTTTGGAAATAATAGATATTTACATCTGGTTTGCAAAATACTTTTAACATTAAGTTCGTATCTTTAAAGTTTTATTAAAAAAATGTATTTCACGAGTATATGACGCTACTTTAATGTTTGTTTCCTATAGTGGAACTTCCCACCTTTGGGTTGAAGTTCCAGGTGCAATGCGTCACCTCCGCTCTTTCTAACAAATAAGAATTTTTACTTACTATAAAGTAAATACGATTTAACGGACCCGTGAGGGGCACAGATGGCATAATATTGATCATGTTGTAGCAAGACCAACCATTTGAAAGAATTAAATACCCAGTATATATAATTGTCACCTACGTTCGATGTTAATAATAATTAATCTTATATGCTTATCTAGCAATCCATTTTCTAACAAAAGCTTGTTCATAATCAATCGAAGCACTGTTTTTAGAGATTAGAGATCGTTCCAAAAGTAAAATCAAACATTGATGCTTATCCTAGAACGGACATACATTATTAATTTCGGGTGTTCCACGTTAACATGAATGGATCTGTCAATCAATCTATTCATAGGACTTTGGTTTACGCAATGGTTAGCAAACGGTATAGACGGTTTGGTACGAATAGCAATTTGCAATTGGTTAGATACATCAATATCATTATGTTTTTAATATGAAATACTATTTTTTGGGAGGCTAAAGAGTGATATAGGCATTTTACTGTAATGAAATATATCATTCTATATCATTTTCCAACAGTCTTGACAGTTTTCGTCGCTTAGTTCTTGCTGTTCTGCGTAGCACCTACACCGCATTATCTTTCTAATAATTTAGTTGCTGTAAGTTTTGTTGTAATCTTTTTTTACGGTTTAGAGTTTTAGAATTTTTTGTTTAGTTAATCTTGCGCACTAGATAGTAATTTGTGTATCCATAGAATAGATTTATACATAGAACAATAGTCGTTGTACATTAATTCTGCTGCCGTTATATTAGAGTATAAGTTGTTTGGAAACCAATAATAAAAAAAATAATAATAATTCCCCAAAATGACCATTTTTAAAACATGTGTGACAGCTTATTTTTAATTCTCGTTGACCACGCGAAGCGGGTAATAGTTAGCCAGTTTATAAATAAATATATCTAATTCATTGCACAACTTGAAAAACACGAGATCAACCTAAATGCAATTCAATTTAACTTCATAACAAAATGTTATTCATTGGCCACACTAATAATTGAATAAGATTGCAGTCTCCCCGTGACCACGCTCGCTGTAACGTGTTCGAAACGTCGGGTTAATAATATAATGAATAAATCGGGTTTAAAATCCGTGTAGATGTCTTCAATTTCTAAAAGATTGTTTAAGTTGTTTGTAGAAAAAAATCTAAAACCGTTTTCATCCATAATTCCCAGCTATCATACATTTTCAAATAATTATGTTGAATAACATTACAGCGAAACATTATCGGAGTAATGAAGATCAGTACGACATCAGAGGAAATTCCCCAAGGGCTTTGAATTATATTGAAATAGACTATTCGACTCCAAAGTAATATTGCTAAGAATTTATATTAATATTCCGTTTAAATTTCGAATCATTTCTGTTCCTTGATTTCGTCTAATGATTGGGAATTTGATTTTTCCTTATAAAGACATTAATTTATAAAATACTAGCTTCCCGCTCGCGGCTTCGCCCGCCTCCGTATAGTTCTTACCTTTTAAACCTTCCCTGGACTATTCAGAATGCACCAATACCATGATTATTAAAATCAGACCAGCCATTCTCGAGTTTTAGCGAGACTAACGAACAGCAATTGATTTTTATAAATAAGATGTTAAAATTAGGTACCCAATGTAGCAAATGGTTAAAGTTTATTCCCGTATGATCATGTGTTTATTTTTTAAGAATTTATGAAAGGTTGTGACATTACAATTTCTGCTATTAATTTAAAGCTGTAAAGTTTATTTGTTTGAGCCCGCTAAGTGCAAGAACCGCTGAACCGAATATAGAAATATACTTCACTTTTGGATGTAATAAGTGTGATTCCTGAGTACTAATAAGCGTAGTCGCAGTAATAATAGTAATAGTAATTCGGTAATATAAATTATAATTTAAGCCAACGATTTTTTGCTATAAGTCTTATTTGTCCTTTTAATAACAATATAAATTGCTTTCCTTATGTTTCTAATACTAATAAAATATATTAGTGGTTTTCTAAGACGTTTCTTATATATAAAATACTCATGTCAGATCCATTTAGCAACTTCTCGGAAACGACTTGACCGATTTTTATGTAGTTTTAAAAACAACTGACAGAAAAAAACGGTTGCGGGCGGCTATTGACCCACTTACATACCTAGAAATACTTTATTATAAAGAAAATGAGGACATACCTATGAACTCTTTAATAATACAATAACAACCTACGCTATCGCAATATATTTATCGATCATCAAATTAGATGTTAAATGAACACGTCCAAACACAACAAAATGAGGTTAAAATTTACACAAACGCCCAAAAAATGTATTTCATTAATTATACAATAGATATAGACAGAAAATAAGAACAGAACTACCGAATTACTAGAATTTATAGAATTTTTATGTAAAATTCACATGTCTAGCAGTGATAAAGTTACCTATATCACAGACAACCGATATTTTATACAAGTATTGAGCTTTGATGTCTCATCAATACCTCAGTATTGCGATATATCACGCTATTCTACACTTAGGATCCAAAATTTACCTGGTACTAACTCGGCTTAGCTTCAATCCAGAAATTATTACCTTCGCACCGTCAAGGTAGACAATTTATCGCTACGGAAAATGTATAAATTTTTATCAAGCATGCACTTTCGAAATTTCTAGAATGTATCAAATTGCGTTTCTGGCATATGTCTTTTATGCTTATTTTATTCATTCACACTGTATTATAGTTGCTATATTACGTGTACAGCTTTACAAGTATGGAATTTTGTCTCCAATAGTTACGTAAAATAGTGTCAATAAATTTGTCTATAAAGCGATAGCAAATGATTTAATAAAACCTTTAAAAATTAATTCGCGCATGCATAGAATTTAGACTATCCAACGAAATAAAACAGAGAGCAGTCAGCTGGATAGAAACAGTATTTTCCATTTTGTTGAATATGCCCGCAGAATGTGCCTTTCTCAATGATAGAATTTATAACTCGAAATTTAATACTGAACTGTATAAATTTAAACACGATATTCCTTTTTGCGGTATTGGAAACTTAATAAAAATGTCTCTTGTGAGTGACGAAACATGCAATTTCTTAAGTTAAGGACATAAATCACATTGAAATGCAGAGAAATGTGTTGCGTTTCGGAATTCTAGACACGGGGAATCTTTCTATTCTGCTAACTCTGGTCGAGATATTTCGATATCCCCTTGTGCTGACATTTGAGTTTCGGATTATTTATAGTGGCTTATATTTAGATAGTACATTGTTATTTTGAGTGCTGTTAAATGCGAATATAGATCTTAAATAATCTCCATCGCATTATGAATATTTGCACACTACCACATTTTCTGTAATGTTCGATAAGCTTTAAGACTCATCATATAATTTAATCCACATTTCTAGACTTTTAGCTACTGCAATGATTTATTTTCTTGATGACTATTGCAATACTTTCTGCAATTGAAGTATTGTATAAATTAATATCAATGCATTCAAACAATTTAATAAGATATTGAAATACATTTGAATAGCATCATACTAATTAAAAAAACGATATGACGAGAATATCTGATATTAATAAAACGGAGAAATATGAGTACAAGAAATCAGACTTCTTTCTCAGATTAGTTTTAACTTCCAAGAAATACTATTTAAGATGTAAAAATATAAGATTCAACGTAATGCTATCAAGTACCTATAATAAATCGATCTAATAACGTAAGCATTTTTTGCGCTGCAGTAGAACAGATTTGAGTGAAATTTGGAACATAGATAGCTTAGAATTATTATATAAGGTACTTTCATACTAGCTGAATCTGACATATATATAATTTTTCATTTGTGTATCTCCCAATATATATTCATCGGGAATGAATAAATCTTCAATCTTCTGTCACCATCGAAAATTAGTCCAAAAATAACAAAAAATCTATTGTTATGCAAGCGAGTAAAGCCGCGCGTACATACGTGTATTAGTCATATTTTCAGGTTACACTGAAATATGATATAATAATCTACTTTATTACGTCACTGAAAGTTTTACCGAGTGCAATTAACTAATTAAGCATACGACCCATTTATGTGAAAATTGTCGCTAAAGGTGATAATCGTGTCATAAAATTTAAACTTCAGCCATTAGCGAGTTAGTACGATTGTAAAACACGCGAATACAAAAATGGTCATTAACGCTGCATATTTTTAAAATGGTTTTATTGCCTTTACTATAGCAAAATATGAATGTGTGTTTTTTATCAATTCTCATAATAGATTATGTAATGGAAAATCTTAACTGATTATTTGAAAATTTATTCGTAGCCGATTGAGCATAAAAAATGTTTATTCACAAGTTGATAAACATGAAAATATATGTATATGTTAGCTTGTTTTACAGAGTTCATCCTCAAAAACATAGGTACTTTTTAACTTTATTTGATCTCATACAAACTATATTTAATATTATTAATTGCCATAGTGTGACTATCATGATAATAATAATAAATCATTAGACCTGGGGGTCTTTATAGGAGGTTGTTAACTACATCAAATAAAAGAATACATAGATCAAAATTAATTCAGCATTATTAACAGCATAATAAATAAATGAGGCAGATACTGTTATTTAAAAATGTTAACGGATAGTTGATTAGATACATACCTTCATATTGTAACGGCCTATGCCTTTTTCTCGCAAGCAATGCAATAGCAGTGAGTATGGCCAGAGTCACGACGATCCCAGCTATGATGCCTAACGCCCAGCTGGTATCCATTCCCGATGTACTCTTAGCCTCTGAAACATTTTTCTATTTAGTATTGATATAAAATCAACCGTATGGATATGATCGTAAAATCTATATTTGAAACGCGTAAAGGTGAAATTGAAATGTACAACGTATGCTTTTTTATTGCTCATGTTGTAACAAGCAAAAGGTAAGGTATATGCTACTCCATAGCTTTGTCATGGAGCAGTCGCGTAGTGGGTACAACGCAATTCAAAGTCAGAGCCCGGTATCAGATTACTTTGTTTATTTTATTCTTTATTGCTCTTATGCGCGATAAGTACACGTTCAATCTAACACAGCCTTCAAATATAATTTATAGTAATGATTATCTGAATACTAAACCATAAAACAATACATTATGCGGTAGAAATTCGAACTGGCTCCATCTATTTTGCCGTAATATTCAGTTTATTAGACAGTCTTATTTATTTGTTTATTTATTCTTAATTGCACTTATTTAATAGTCGAGTAAAAGAAAAGATACAAATAGGTAAAATCTTACTCTTGTTAAGAGCTGAACTATATTTGCTAAACTTAACAAAAAGGCATACGGAGTATGAAACTAAAAGGTTGTTTCTACAACCGAGCTCCATTGAATTCGCTAGAAATTCATCGTCGGATTAAAATACAGCTTAGTTTAAAAATTAATTCTAGAACTATTTCTAAGCATCTTCAGCGGTTTTTGCATTCTGTTGCATAATGTATTATAATGCACAATAACAATGTTCCGCGATAAAATATGTAGCTTTATAATTTTTAATCTACCGTTTTTAATTTATCTTCATAACAGCGTGGTCTGTATTGTATTATGCAACTTTGCTTATGGAGCAAATAAAATGTATGGCTGTAGGTCCAATCTATTTGTTCACTACGTTTTACATGATGATATATTCTCTGATGTTGACCTATATTAAAACATGTGCCGTTAAAATTACTTCTCTATATTTACTAACGTAATAAAAATATTTTGTTAAATTTATATGAAACTCGCGGTCCGCTCTGGCTTTGCCCGTAGATAATTTATAGTCTAAATGTCCCATTGGGATCATGCACGAAAGAAAGATAGTGTGAAAGAATTTTTGAAATCAGTTCAGTAAATCCAGATAATATCCCTACAATGTCACAAACTCACAAATATACAACCTTTACCTCGTTCTATAATGAATGTAGATTAAATGAGAAAGGTATTTCAAAAACAATTAGTTCATACAATTTAATTTCGCGCAAAGTGAATTCAGCGTAACTAATTTCAAACATTGCACGTGAAAAGTTGGCAGCTAATAACTATACCTGTATGCAGAGCGAGTCTCGACAATGTATGAACCCTCATAGTAGTTACTTCCGACCGCCCCCGCGCGTTGTTTGCGTAGAAGGCCAACTTCAGCGCTTTCCCGGAACCAAGCCCTTGCAGCTTCCACACAGGCGTTATAGTTGAGACGTTAGCTATGAGCTCGCCAGCTTCCCACACTTCTACGAAATACGTGGTTTGGAGGCCGCCGTCGTAACCTTGAAAGAAAGTGTGTTATTAATAGGAGAGAATTGTTAATGTATCGTTAGTGCATTAGTACATGGCATCGATAGTATAATAAAAAAGCAAAATAAAATAAATGGTATAGATCTTAAAGATAGACATATTGTAATATGTCTATCTTTAAGATCATGTATGATATGTATGTAGCTACAAAGAGATTACGTAACGTTAATTTAGAATTGGTAACATTTTATTTCACTTAAACTATAGACATTGAGGTATTCATATAAACTATGCTTAAATAAATCAAATATTTATAATCATTTGTATTGATTTTTTGAGAATGCAACAATAAACATACCATACAATTAGATTGATGAAATCATGATATCTAAAATAACATAAAAATACAAAGCGTGATTATCATATAACTTTTTTTTTGTAAATTCGTAGTGTACAAACAGCTGAAACATTCATACATCAGTCTCATAAAGAGTGTAAAACGAATAGAACATAGGTACAATTTTATAGCATGTAAGACACAAGCAGTCGTATAAAAATCTCGCTCCATATAATATTTACTTCTTATTCTCGGAAGGTGCACTTTGCATTCATTGCATATAACATTTAGCATGTGTTATATATTTAATGGAACAGGATACCTTTCTTATGATATTATATTATATACATGCTATATGTAAATGTGGAATGAATAAAATTTTAACGGCGGCATAGTCTTTTATGAAGTCAACTTTAAAAAAAGAACCAGAAATAGTTTTATATTTTTAATTATTTGTTGTCATAACTATAAGAAATAGACCATAGTTCGAAATATGTAAAGTTCTTTTTCAACCCAGATTAATCTTCGTCATTTCCATATAAACGACGCACCCGTAGTCTACCAGCCTGCTCTCTTAATATGTACTCTACTGTATTATACATCTTATATACATATAAAACCTTCCTCCTGAATCGCTAATCTATTAAAACGCATCAAAATTCGTTGCATAGTGAAAGATTTAAGCATATATAGGGACAGACAGCGGGAAGCGACTTTCTCTTACACTTTGATAGTGTTTTCTACAACGTAATCATATCTTCCTAATATCTCTGTAAACACACATATTATATACAGTGTAGGATAGGGTTAACATTTGTCTTAACGTCTAACAAGGTCAAGGCTTCTTTTTATATCGATAACACAGTTTGCTTAAATAGTAAAATACACTACAACATATAAATCATACACATAGCAGTAAACACTATACATTTTTTATATATCCTACTAGAACTAGGCTTCGCCCGGGTAGTCACTAAACCATCCTATTTTTTAAGTTGAATCAAACTGCACATAGTGTGTAGATTTGATTCAAAATCGATTGAGTACTTTAGAAGTCCATCGAAAAACAATGTGACTCGTAATTTATATATATTAAGTATGAACGTGGATCGATGAAGTAACTTACCAGCCGCACATCTCAATTCCGCAGAGTCGTCAGTGAGGTTCCTAGCTGAACAGTTAGTAGGCGGATCGGGTTTCACAGCCGGCAGCAGTGTATATCTGCATGGCTCGATCTGCTGGCCGGCCAGGTTCGTGGCACGACACGACAGCGAGCCATAGTCGGCTTCAGTGTTGGGTGTGTACGTGAGAATTGAACGGCCCACGTTTGTGACCGTGAATTTACTCTGAAAGAAATATGTTGCTGTAGCTTGTTTAAGGAAAATTATTTCATAATAATTTTGATCAATGAGGAAGGTGACTATGTAATGGAACATTATGAATGTTAATCACAAAAAAGGAAGGTTATAAATTCATATTGAATGAAGCACACAAAAAGAAAGACAAAAAAACTTTTCTTTGCACCTGAAACTTATATGAGACTTTCCAAAAATAGCGATAATATTTTTGTTCATTTAATGCTCATGAGTGGCTATGTTATTCATATTCTATGCTATTCATAGATTGATTTAATATTATAAGAGGTAATTGTGACACTAGATGACATTATTGTTAAATTACACTAATATGATATACAGACTTACAGGATCTATCTCCTTGGTGCCCATGGTGTTATTAAGGATCCATTGGAAGTTTTTTGGTGGCGGAAACGCGTCAACCTCGCACGTCACCCTTGCTGCTTCGTTGATAGCAGCACCTACTATAGCTGCCATTGCATTCTTGCACACCGGTTTATCTGTAGAAATTAATATTGGTTCAATCACCTTGAGTAATTTAAATATTTTTATATCATAGGCCGCAACTGAGCTGGTGTTTTGTCTGATGGTGAGGAAAGTATTGACGACTGGAAAGAAGGAATGGATACCCTTCCCAGGGTGGGGAAAAGAAAACGGGCGTCCGGCATCCACACCGAATGAAACACAGTAGCGTGCGAGTATTCCACACCGATCTTCCTGGGGTGTGTGGAACTTCCCAATGGCCCAATTCGTGCCGTAGCGTGCTCGATACCTACATTAGTAATTTCCTCCTGATATAAACATATATATAAGAAAGTTTTTGTGTGAAATGTAAAAAGTAGTATGTCGCAAAAAGTAACAATTTTTGTATAACAAATAATTAATTAATCAAGAATATAATAAATAACAATTTACTTATCAATATCATACAATCCATTTATAACGACAACGAGTATAAAAAACAACTTTAACTTCAAAAATAACATTCTTAAAAATAATTACATTCCAGCCATTAACAAAACACATTTCCCTTTGACTGCGGTATTTTCATTGTGTATGGATTCAGAGCACTTGACATTTTTTCGCTCTTACATGATCACGTTCCCACTTCATAGAACGCCGGCGGCAATGCCGTGGAGATGTACAAAAATAACTTTGTAACATCACAGTTATAATATCGCTGCTATTTTTAGTAACAGTCACAGCCAGTTAACTCGGTTAAGTGCGCATAACGTCTGATTGTTTATCTTAAAGGTAATGTATGTCATGCGATTCAAATGCAAATATCAATAGCGAGTGTCAACAGGGATCGCAATATGCGTAGATATGTATGTATTTCATAGTGGAATTTAACGTATTATAGGTAATAATTATTTTTAACAATGACTTAGCTTTTGGTATTAGGTTTAGTTAGACTTTTATAAATCAGGTTGACGTTAGCACCACTTTAAAGTATCCCTACATGACTATAACACGTAAACACACAAATCTCAATGGTATGGACATACAAGACAAAAAACAAGAAATAAACCTTTTAAAGTTGGTATACACGTTACAGTTACTGCATATAGTTTTTGAATTTATTGACAGTGAAAGTCACTAGTATCAACTACAAGGAAAGCTCACTACACGGCGAGTACAGAAATAAAACAATGTAGTAGGTTCGTTGTTAAAGTTAAATTACCTACGGAAAAAGGTCTTGCCGAGTTTTTAGCTCTTCCCCATTGTTTGGAGTTGTAGGATCGGATTCAATGAGCCGTTGTATGTTTGTTAGGAGTTACTTTGGGAGTATTTATTGGACGCTCTGAATATTATTTCGTTGTAAATCGTGACGTCACTAGACATTTTCACGTATTTATCGTTGGGTATGGTGTCGTTGGTATGAAAAGTGTTTGAATTATAATTCAATGATTTTTATGGCGTAATGTGCTTTAGTAGATTTTGTGGATTAATCAAGTGAACTAGATTTTTTTCAGATATTTTATGAAGTTTCATTTCAAAGCTTGATATGATTAAAGCAATTATGCGGACCAACTAACAGTTTAATAAATATAATTCTTTTTTTGAAAATGTATTGTTACGAATTTGCTAATAGAATGTCAATCACAAAATACAGAATTGATTATTTTAATAGAAGAAAATCTTTCGTTGATTATTTCAACAGAAAATATATCAATTTGTACTATCCATATCAAAAGTATTATTTAATAGAATCCAGTCCACGTAATCCTTGCGTGATTTTCCGCAGTAACTCACGTTTCAAAATAAAATTACAACTGAAAATGTATTTTTGCTAGGCTTAATGACATTTAGAAATGGCATTGCTTTATAGGAATTTTTAGTTTGGTTGTGTGAGTATTTTATTCGTAATTTTTTCTCACTGTAACGATCCGATAAAAATCAATTAATTATTTAAGGTATATTGGTTGAGAAGAAACCAAATTCTCAAGAATGAGATAGCATTTTATGATTTTATTGTTTGATTTATATATTGTATGTTAACCCTTACAACTATAATGAAGGATTCATATTAATTAGAATAGTTCAGCACTACTTTATTTATTACAACGCATAAGATTGGAATAATGTTCAAATTTAAAAAGAAATTAATTTCTTACACGCTCGTCTGGTACGATCGAACCTCCAACTTTTTGATTCAAGTTTGAGATTCTAACCACTAAGCCTCTAAAGCTTATTTTATTGGGTAGTTTATGGTAATTTTTAAAATAATGGTATATGAGGCAGACTGGAGTCTCGTGTTTTGCCTTTCTAGAGAGTATAACATTTTTAAATTATACATAATAAATTCCATAATCACAAAGCTATAAAGATATTTCAAAGGATAATTGTGAACTGCAAATCTTTATTAAGAATGTTTTTTTTTTTGTTTTATAATCAAATTAACAACGACGATGTGTGAAGAATCATTCAATTCAATAAAACAAGGATGACAAATAAAATCGTATTGATGAAGCCGTACAAGGCGTGTTTGTAGTATGTTGGGTATCAACATAGTTACGTAAATCTGTTTATTTATGTTACTAAAGGTACGTCCCGGCTTTGTCCGTAGTACATATATCGCTTATGTCAGTGAAGATGCAGCTTAATAATGGTGAAAAAGTTCTTGCAATTAGTCTAGTAGTTTTTGTGTGAAAATGTTATGAATATGCATAAAATTGTATAAATTTTCTCTTTATAATATTATTATAGATTCGTTTAAACATATTTTAAGATTTTATTCATGTTGACTATTGACCAATTCGATATAAAAAGTAGATTTCAAGTAGGTATGAATGTGAAATATGATAATGTTTTTGATCATATTGTAAGGATGGAACGCGGCCTTGTTAAATTTTAATCTTCAATTTTCTTGCTTTGAATTTCACTATAATTTATAGATTTTTTTAAGTTATAAATCACATAAGAACTCATAAATACTTAAGGGGTTGCAAAAAAGGAACAATGGTTTTCGACCTTATATAATTTATAGAAGATATTAAACTACTATTATTCAAGTTCGTTTCATATTCTAGCTTATTACGATGCAAACGAAAATCATGTATTTGTAGATGTATAAATATTTAGTTGTTCGCACTAAAACACAAAACATATGATGAAAGCCAATTTCTCCGAAATAAATAAGTAATTGCTAGTACAATAAGCAAGATCTTTTTATTGTAGATATTATGCTAATGATTTATACTTTTTACGCCAATTTTTAAGTTTATTTTTAAACGATTATTACATTATAAACGATTATTAGTAAAAATGGAAAATTTGCTTTATTTCCTCACAAGATCAATACAAAATCATATTTAAAGAACAAGCAAACTCGTGGTTGGGTTTATGTTAATGTCGCGATTGTGGACGTCCAAGTTCCATCCAATTTGCATGTGACTGCATATACCATCGATTCATCGTGTCATCACACTCCAACGTCGCTGAATTGAATTTGAGAGCAAGTTCTGAGATCTCATTAAAGTTCCCATTATCCCTATTTAATTTAGTTTACACTGCTTTTCTATAGACTTTGTATATTTCCAAAATAAGTTTATATTTGGGAGTCGAGCACGCTTCGGCATGAATTGGGTCAGCTCGCACCGGGGAAATACAACACCCCCCTAGAAGCCCGTTGTGAAATAGTAGCATGCTACTGTGTTTCGTTTGGTGAACGGGGAGCTGGAATACCATGTCCTTTTCCTTACCCTTCCCAGTCCTTTCCTTTGTTCTTCTCGAGATGACGGTATTCAAATCATTTAAAACATTTCTAAATCAAACGTCGCATAGCTTTACGCTTTATTTAAAAATGACAAACGTGCTTTTTTTCTATTAGATGGAGCCTATAGTCTAGTTATATTGATTAAAAGTAAAAAAATGTAACGGATTTTTTTTTCTTTAAAAGTTGGTGACTCATATGTGATCCCATAAAAATTTTCATCTTGTTCTGACAATTTGTAGGCGAGTATGTGTTTGGTTAAAAATAATTATTATCAAGATGTAAAGCCATTACACCCATACTAAATAATACTAAATAATTTCACCAATCCCAAGTACTTACATATAACTTGTAGAGTGACTGGTTCAGATCGACCGTCTCCCTCGACGTTGGAGGCGATACAGACGTACTTCCCCGCCTGCTCCCTCGACACTCCTTGGAGCGCTAAATGGGCAGATCCAGCAATCACTCCCGCCCGTTGATTGTGCGTCATTACTTGGCCCTGGGGAAATAAATATTAAATTAAAAATAAACGAGGTATAACTCAGTGTCCATCTATATCTATGCGAATGGTTATCTATGGTTTTCTGTATATTTTCATCATTGATACGGATGATTTAGAGTGGTACGCTAGTTTCTATGTCTAAAAGGATTAGAGAGAAGTGTAAAAAAAACGATTTTTTAATAAGCATCGTTTTAGACTGAAGTACCAACGAATGACTATGATGAAACATGGTATATATTTAGAATGGTATAAATTGAAGTAATACCGACAGTTCACATAATTTTTTATTTTATTTGTAGTATTTTTCATGATCTTATCCATTTAAATTGCTAACATCCCTTACACACTTTCCAGAGGCAAAAATCGGAATGTTGTTAGAATTCGACGAGTCAACAGATCAAAATCACCAAGTCGAGCTCGTTAAACCAATAGAGAAAGTTCTATTCAAAAATCACGCTTTACAAGTTAGTTTCACTTTGAATTATTGACCGCAGTACCTTTAATCAAAGCCGCATAAACTACATAAGTCTTAACTTAATGCTAACTTTCAAGTTGTCTACAACTTGCAAGTTATATTTCACTTAAGTACGAATTGATAGACCAATCATAAGGGTTGTTTAGAGGGCAGACGTATTATAATAAATACTAGTTATAAGACGCGGCGTCACTCGCTGGTATCCGGCTGTAAAAGCTTATCCAGACTATATTCTATCTCTATGCCAAATTTCATACAGATACTATAAACTGTTTTGGCGTGAAAAAGTAACAGACATCCATAAATCCATCCACACTTACAAACTCTTCTATTTGTTTATAATATCAGTAGCATAGTTTGTATAGAACAGATTTAACAAACTTTAAGAATATCAGAATTAATAAAAAATATTTGATATTTTTTTCATTTTGTAATAATATTTCTCAAAAGGTTATTTGTAACATTATACAATAAATCATAATATATATATCAGCTGTTTACTGGACTACCACACGTTAAAACTGTAGGCTAGCAATATTATTACTAATATTGATGCTACAGTCTATGTAAGTATTCATTTATTATTCATTCACGATCACAGAACACCACTGATTTTGATGACACATTGAATGAAAAATGTAAAGACTCAGAAATACAAGCAACTTTCACTTTCAAGTAACCTAAAACGTTGCATCGCTAGAACGACCCTGTACCTGGTTTCACCAGTAACTAGTATATGGTTATAACACTTACATTATGCTCCCACACAACTTTATAAGCGGGCGGGTTCGCGTTGACCCCACAGTCAAAGTATACGTCATCACCCTCTTCAATGTCATTCGGGTTCAGCGTGGAGCCCAGTTGCAATGTCACTATCGGCATAACTATAATATAACAGACCAGTATTAGTTTGAAAATAGCACTACAAATTTAAGAAGAGAAGTTAAGGACTGCACAACCGTGTTAAGAAAATAGACCCATATTAGTTTGGACAACATTAAATTTAAACATGAAGCAAATGAAAAAGACGGTAAAAAAGACAACACACAAGGATATCGTTGACTTTTATGCGATGTCGAGAGGTTGTAGCTTGGAATTGTATAAACATATTATTTGTATATGCTGTGCTAGTTAGTTACAGTCGATGTTATTAAAATGTATTAATGTAAAATTTCATATGAGTACTTATAGTACAACCCTGCTAATGATTCGGGATTATAATTATAACAAAATTGTGCAAACATTTGTATCTTCGTCTAATATAGTCGTCTTTGGTTTATATGAAGACGTAAAACATATTGTGATTATCGCGTTTATTATATTTTACTGCTCAACAAGCCAAACAATATGGAATATATGTTATGTAGCTGCATAATAATGGTGCTAGAATTTGAATGATAAATTAAATTCAGTTCATTAATCTTCATCGAAATAATTACCGGTCGAGAGTTAATTATGTTTAAGTCTAAACAACACAATTATAAATTAAGAGGCACTGAAGGCCAAAGAAAAAATAAAGGTACTAAAATTTCATAATTTTCAAAGGTTCTAACGTTTCAAGGGAATTTACGATACAAATATAGTTTATGTCGATCTTAAAGCTACAAGACACGGGAGTCCCAGGGGTGAAGCGGAACTCAAGATATTTCCCGTATTATATTTAGGCGTCCTTTGTATTGGCACTTCAGAAGAGTGCTTTTTCATTAGCCAGTGACATTTTGTTAAGTATTTTTAGGGATGCTTAATTCTATTCTTTTCTTTTCAATAAAACATTATAAAAATAGTGACAGAAATTGATCCGATGATATTTTTTTCATAATACTGTACTTTATAATGCGTATCTTTTTTGCACAGTCAGCTTTTTTACTAAACATAATACTACATAATTGGGCCAGACTTTCTCAGTGTGCCTTTGAAAATAAGGGTCGATGGACAACTCAACATATGTAGAACCATCGGGAGCAGGACCTGGTACTTATTATTCTATCTTCTAAAAAATTGAAAGCTGTTTGCAATTGGCAAGAAAACAGTGTTTGTATACATAGTGAAATACGGTACTTTTGTTTCCACGAAAGACATAGCGACAGGAGATGTCAAGCCGCGCGTAGTGATATGAAAATAACAAAAATATAAAGGATACTGACATCGTAGCATTACTTGGTGACGTTCAGATTATAATAACTATACATTTCTGATAACAATACAAAAAAACAAATACACAGTTTTCATTAATTCAGCTTTCGTCTTCAATTTCAATTAACGTTATTTTGTTCGGAAACGATTTACAATAGAACATATAGATAATCTATTTTAATTGATGAAAGGGAGCATAAGACTAGATATAATTTTCATCACTTTTCAATCTTTGTATATCATATATATTGCACTGTCATTAATCAATAGCATAGAACTACTTGTACAAAAAATCTTGTAACAGAGTTGTTATCAAGAGACTTAGTACTCGCCTCCATTAATAGGATATACGAAAAACTAGCCTATTTTCATTCAATAATAATATAGCTTTTTATTCTTGAAAGTGTATTATCAAATTAACAAACTAACAAATACTAGTATAATAAAACTAGTGTGGTTATAGACTCCTTGTAAGTTATCCTTTATCATTTTATATAGTGAAAACGTAGATAGACAAATACTTACAATGCAAATCCAATTTTATACTAGTCTCAAGTGTGGCATGTTCCAATTTGGAGTGTGCAGCTCGACATTTGAGAGTTCGCCCGTCGTCCTCCATCCGCGGCGTCCAGCGAAGGAACGATATAGTTTCGTTGCGGTCCTCTGAATCCTGGAAAATAATTCGATTGTAGCTTTTTCTTATAAATTGGGAAATAGATACGTCATTACGTACATTTAATTTCTGGTTAGGATAGATTTTTGGGCATTTTAATTGAGCATTATAATTATGCTTATTATACTGTTTAAATGTTGAATTTACGACGTTGTAATGAGATTAGTGAAAACATTTAAATAGATTTGACGTTGAATAGAATGTTCTAAGAACATTAAGGTCACCTGGTATGAATGATACAGTTTGTATTTTATAATACGAAACGACGAAGCATTATACAAATTTTAAGAGGTATTCATGAAACTTATGTGGTTTGTGGTTTGTAATCCTCCAAATAAAGTGTATAATAACAAAATCCCAAAACTTTAGCTTATTAATCTTGGTAGACACACACATATACGTTAATCTTTAAAATGATAATAACAAATAATCGTCCCAGCTTCGCCTTACACACCTTTTGTGGATCAGTGACTGACATCTGCTTGTTATCAAGCCACCAGGTGATGGTAGCGGAGGGTCTGGCTCCAACTGCTCTACAAGCCAGTTCTGCCTCGTTCCCAACTGATAGAGGCTGCTCCCTCGACAGGATCTCCACTAGTAACGGCCGTACTGCACAAAGGATAGAAAATAGTTCTAAACCTGAGTGATAAGCTGAATCGAGAATAGATATACCCAATTGCGTATTAATAGTAATTAAATTGAGTTATGCTTTGGGATTAAGTCGTTGAGTTCAAAGATTTCAATAAGATTGATATTATGCTGTCAATCAATTCCCAATTTTGTCTTTATTACTCTAACTATTCCAAATTGTGTGACTACATATATAGTCACAAAATGTCTAACATGCGACAACACTATTAGTCATATTTTCGATGACGTTTCAGTATCGCGTTGTAGTTCTGTGCCTAACATAATTCTGAAAAATGCTGATGGAAACCTAACATTTATTTTCATAACGCTATTAACTAAATTACAGAAGAGCGTTAAAGTCTAATGGAACACAAAAAGTTATAACACAACTACGTAGAATATTAAAACAATGTCACGATTTGAACATTAAGCGAAAACAAAGGCATCGCCATCCATTAACATTAGTAAGTGAAGTGAAAAGCCCACGAAACCATAGAAAACTTGTATTGCAAGAAAATTACGGATCATATAATGATAATGAAACATAATATCCTGGATTTTCACCGGTGTTTTGGAACAATACGCGGCAACGTGTAGTAACGGATCTGTATGAAACGGAGCACAAAAGAAATCTGTAAGCTGTCGTCATAATATCAGAGATTATTTGAGAGTCGGCGTGCCGTTTGATCTAGGTTAATCGCGGGGATTTGTGGATTTCGTTTTGTAATAACCGGGAATGAGGCAGGTGAAAGTGGAAGAATGGCAATTTCGTGAAATTACTTCGCCGAGCGCTTGCGGATGGAGCGACGTATTTTTTTAAGTTTCGGATAATGTGGAGCGGTTCATTTGGCCAATTTTCAAGTAACTATCTATCTATCTATGAGCTAATAAAATACAATAAAATGTTTTTTCTAAACTACAAACATAATAATAATAACCAATTTTTATTTTATTTAGACTCAGACAAGAGCATAATAAACAATAAAAACATAGCATGACCATAGATGATGTAATTTAAGGTTATAATTATGTAAGTTTTTATGTGCATCTGTGAAATGGTTCAGGCTTAGCTCTTAAAGACACAGCCAATACAGAATTGGAATCATGAGATTCTACTCATAAAGGAAAGAATAGTAAATTGATGTTATTATAGTGTTAAATAAAAAACAAATAATAATAAAAAGAAGACAAAGGTCTGTTCAAGAGGCACGTTTCTACAGCGACGTCAGGTATAATTAGTACACAAGTCGGAACCCATAATTTGACAATCTCGACTTATCGATGTTATATCCGAGGTCCTCACCACTGAGCCACCACTGCTATGACGGCATCTCTATACAACTTAATTAAGACTGTTCTTGTCTACCTCAATTTGTTTATCTTCATGTAATTGGATGAAAACCGGATTAAGGTCTGGAGTTGATGTGGATGAAATATCTACAAGTAAGATAAGGTAAATAACTAATCTAATCTAGTTGAAAGAACAGTTTCACGCCGAGTATATGAGTACATGAGTACTCCGACCTCACTCGTAAACTTCATAAACCATTATACGAATTACTGTTTAAGTATTACCCTGTATAGTAGAATTATAAATATTATTAGAATTTCAATATAAAATCTCTATAATATCATAAACGCAAATGTTTATTGGGATGGATGTATTTATGTATGCTTGTTGGTCTTTCACGCGAAAACTGCTGAATGGATTTTGATGACACTTGTGAGTGATGTAGCTCATGTACCAGAATAACACATGGGCTATAGAAATTTTTGCTTTGCACGTTAAAAAAAAAGCTCAAGTAAGACTAGAATAGCAACAAAATAAAAGAAAATTGTAAATTGTAGTTTATTTAGATGTTATTCTAGGAAATGCAGTAAGTTTAAACATTTGTGAGAACGTCAAAAGTTGTGTATTAATTAGAACTAACTAAACTATAAAATATAATTGTTCCACACATACATATTCAAACTTTTGGTTTAACAAAGGAGTTTAATTAACAATAAGTATAATGCAAAAGTTGTAATAACTTCATTTAGAACTTTTTGAAAAACTTTTTACTACTTGGTCTTCCAGAATTTTGGCCATAATTGTAAGCAAGGACTCTTTATTTATTATAATATATGTTTGTGTGTGTGTAGTGTGTATAGAAGGTAGTGTGTGTAATTAT
>NC_052118.1:2076146-2105243 GCF_012273895.1 Zerene cesonia
TCTCAATAAGATTGATATTATGCTGTCAATCAATTCCCAACTTTGTCTTTATTACTCTAACTATTCCAAATTGTGTGACTACATATATAGTCACAAAATGTCTAACATGCGACAACACTATTAGTCATATTTTCGATGACGTTTCAGTATCGCGTTGTAGTTCTGTGCCTAACATAATTCTGAAAAATGCTGATGGAAACCTAACATTTATTTTCATAACGCTATTAACTAAATTACAGAAGAGCGTTAAAGTCTAATGGAACACAAAAAGTTATAACACAACTACGTAGAATATTAAAACAATGTCACGATTTGAACATTAAGCGAAAACAAAGGCATCGCCATCCATTAACATTAGTAAGTGAAGTGAAAAGCCCACGAAACCATAGAAAACTTGTATTGCAAGAAAATTACGGATCATATAATGATAATGAAACATAATATCCTGGATTTTCACCGGTGTTTTGGAACAATACGCGGCAACGTGTAGTAACGGATCTGTATGAAACGGAGCACAAAAGAAATCTGTAAGCTGTCGTCATAATATCAGAGATTATTTGAGAGTCGGCGTGCCGTTTGATCTAGGTTAATCGCGGGGATTTGTGGATTTCGTTTTGTAATAACCGGGAATGAGGCAGGTGAAAGTGGAAGAATGGCAATTTCGTGAAATTACTTCGCCGAGCGCTTGCGGATGGAGCGACGTATTTTTTTAAGTTTCGGATAATGTGGAGCGGTTCATTTGGCCAATTTTCAAGTAACTATCTATCTATCTATGAGCTAATAAAATACAATAAAATGTTTTTTCTAAACTACAACCATAATAATAATAACCAATTTTTATTTTATTTAGACTCAGACAAGAGCATAATAAACAATAAAAACATAGCATGACCATAGATGATGTAATTTAAGGTTATAATTATGTAAGTTTTTACGTGCATCTGTGAAATGGTTCAGGCTTAGCTCTGATTCTGCCAGAACCCAAAACGAAGGAAAAGCTTTAAAGATACAGCCAATACAGAATTGGAATCATGAGATTCTACTCATAAAGGAAAGAATAGTAAATTGATGTTATTATAGTGTTAAATAAAAAACAAATAATAATAAAAAGAAGGCAAAGGTCTGTTCAAGAGGCACGTTTCTACAGCGACATCAGGTATAATTAGTACACACGTCGGAACCCATAATTTGACAATCTCGACTTATCGATGTTATATCCGAGGTCCTCACCACTGAGCCACCACTGCTATGACGGCATCTCTATACAACTTAATTAAGACTGTTCTTGTCTACCTCAATTTGTTTATCTTCATGTAATTGGATGAAAACCAGATTAAGGTCTGGAGTTGATGTGGATGAAATATCTACAAGTAAGATAAGGTAAATAACTAATCTAATCTAGTTGAAAGAACAGTTTCACGCCGAGTATATGAGTACATGAGTACTCCGACCTCACTCGTAAACTTCATAAACCATTATACGAATTACTGTTTAAGTATTACCCTGTATAGTGGAATTATAAATATTATTAGGATTTCAGTATAAAATCCTTATAATATTATAAACGCAACTGTTTGTTGGGATGGATGGATTTATGTATGCTTGTTGGTCTGCACGCGAAAACTGCTGAATGGATTTTGATGACACTTGTGAGTGATGTAGCTCATGTACCAGAATAACACATGGGCTATAGAAATGTTTGCTTTGCACGTTAAAAAAAAAGCTCAAGGAAGACTAGAATAGCAATAAAATATAAGAAATTGTAAATTGTAGTTTATTTAGATGTTATTCTAGGAAATGTAGTAAGTTTAAACATTTGTGAGAACGTCAAAAGTTGTGTATTAATTAGAACTAACTAAACTATAAAATATAATTGTTCGAAACATACATATTCAAACTTTTGGTTTAACAAAGGAGTTTAATTAACAATAAGTATAATGCAAAAGTTGTAATAACTTAATTTAGAACTTTGTAAAAAACTTTTTACTACTTGGTCTTCCAGAATTTTGGCCATAATTGTAAGCAAGGACTCTTTATTTATTATAATATATGTTTGTGTGTGTGTAGTGTGTATAGAAGGTAGTGTAATTATAATTTATTAATAAATGCTCATTATGCATTCCTTCACCATACAAATTATAAGACCACCAAATATAAAACGACTCCGTAGGCACAATTTTCGTATGAAGGGACACAGTTTTTGCTTCACGTATTGATACACAGATATGTACAGTAACATGGCAAATCCCTTTTCTTATCAGCTCGGTTTATATAACAATTGTATTTACTACTCCTGAACAATTTCATATTATACACTACATATTAGTGCGGTTGCGTCAAAGGCCTCGACCGTTCACCTCTACCCTCGTAATAACATAAAGGGTCTAGTGAATTATTGTTCTCAAAATTAGACGTTCACACATCACTCACATTCACTAATAACTATTTAATTTAGTTCAGGCTACTTTGTAACTATTGCATGCTTGAGTTGTTTTGATATTTGAACGTATTTAGGCAATTTTGGGAGGAAGGAATAACTTCAACATGTATTTACTAACTTGCTGCGCCCCGCGGTTTCACCCGCGTAAGTCCGTATCCTGTAGGAATATAGGAATAAAAAGTTGCCCTTATGTTATTCCAGTGTCCAGCTGTCTACGTACCAAATTTCATTGCAATCGGTTCAGTAGTTTTTGCGTGAAAGAGCAATAATCACACACGCATCCTTACAAACTTTCGCATTTATAATATAAGCAGAATTATATTCAGCAAAAGAAATAGTGGCTGAGTGATGAGTAGCTCGTGCTTTTTTCGGTTTTGTAACTCAATAAATCCATGAGTTTTCAACCGATCTACGTATTTTATATCTTTTTTTATTGGGCCTAATGCCATTTGGTTCCATTATAGAATTTGGAGTGATACCTCCTCATAGTTCGTCTCTTTTTGTTAAAAAAATGAAAGAGTAATTTAGAATTAATAAATAATTTTTTTGATAGTGAAGCTGGATTCCAAACATCATAGCAATTAGCATTAACTCATTAAATATTGAGCATCCGTGATACATAAATCAATTTATAGTATTATAGAAATAGTATTAAGTTCAGTACATAGTAGCATATATAAAATAATGTACAGTACTTACAATATAACTGTATTTGAACGTTAACGCGTAGTGGCGGCACCAAAGCTGTGTTATCAGCAGTGCAAGTGTAAACTGCTTCGAAATAATCTCTCTTCAACTTGGGTATTTTCAACTCCAGTGTACTGAGACGGGAGCCGTCTTCTGTGGGTTCTAGCTTCGATATCATCTTGTCATCACGCCACCATCGAAGACGGGGCATTGGTTTACCTGAGGAAGGTAAGTTTGATATAGACTTCTATTAGTTTATGCTAGATATACAAAGTAATTGTTCCTTAAATGTTTTATTTAATAATGAAGACTTAAAAAATTGATAAAGTTTCATCCCTATTTATGTTTGCGATATTTGATATACAGCTTATGATTATTAATTAAAGAAAAAAATTGTTTAATAGGTTTTATAGACATGAATACTTTTCGGTTATCAAAAATTAAAAGAACATTGAAAGTTTCTGAAATATGTTAGTCCGATATAACAACGAAAATTATCTTTCTTCCAGTTTAATCAATGTAAATACGTTATACATTCCTTTATTAACTGCATACCCTTTTTGGAAGCCTAAACTCATTGCTAAGAGTATTCGTCGCGCTCAAAATAAAATAGCCACATTTACTACATGATATACCACTCAGAAAATACACATATACCACATAAGTGGCTAGGTATTTGGGCTGTCAAAGTTCCACATTGGATAACAAATGCTGCACACGTTTTTGCACCTAGCTTGGAGCCGCAGTGAAAACCAACTTTTAGTCCTTTTAAAGTAGTGAAATTATCTACACTTTCCCGAACCATTGGATACTTTAAAAGGATTCCTCAATGAGGTTATGTCCTGTATATTTTCACTTTATACAACAAGTTGAATGACATTATTCGACGTGCGAAATTTAATAAATATCATGTGATTGGCCTTTGACAATTAATCTGCATCACAATGAAATTAGCGCACAAATTTTGTCGTGATTATTTAATATTAATATAATGGTAACGATTACTATTTATGTATTTAAACTATTCCACGAATAATATATAATAGCGGAGTTGCGGGTAAAATACAGAACATTACAGAAAATGCAGATTTTTTTTGTTAAAAAAATGATATAAAGATCATTGCAATTATTACCTTGAGTATGAGTATTGATAGAATATACTTCGTTAATTTGTTTTTTACATTTAAAACATCAATTAAATTACCGTTAATATTTTTTATCTTTTGTATTATCTACAGATAACTGAGTGGATGAGCCTTGTTTGAATTAGAATAGATAATTATGGCTAAAATTGAGCTAAGATTTTTTTCACATTTTCAATTTTAGTCGGAGATAAAAATAAACAATCTAAAACATATATGTACCTTTCTATAGCTAGATAGGTTTTCCGACATTTTATATTTAATTTTACAGACACACACACTCACTTATACAAGTGCAACCTATACTTTTCGAACGTGCGTAAATACTGGTTTTAAATAAAATAAGTTAAAAAACAGTATATAGTAATTATTAAAAACAAACAGAAATGTCTGCAAATCGAACGTTTTTCGAATCATGGAAACCGTTGATAAATATAAATAAAAAATAGTCTAACTCCAAATATAATTACGTGGTTGCTGGCAATTTTGTTATGGAAATGGAATGGTTATTAACATAGCAAAAATAATAGACCAAAGCTCCACTTTCATTGTTCTTTGGTAATTAGGTTAAGGCCATATAATTGAGTTCTGAATTATGAACGTAAATAAAGGGCTCATAATCGAAATTGAATTTAACGCGAAAAATAAGTGCGAGTTATTTAAACGTGCCTACAGTTCTGTTCTGTTGAATTTTTAAAGGTTTTTATGTGAAATTATTGGGACTTTATTGGAAATTTCACGCACTGCGATCACGATAACATGGTTTATTATGTTTTTATGAATAATTATTGACTTTTTAAAATATTAATGTTTGTGCTATATTTATATCTAGTTCTATTTTGAATTACCAGTTATCCGTGGAATTGCCCGCATAGTCTAGGAAAAAATAGACAGTTCGGAATTTCCTCCATATAGCTGCCGTTCGTTGGATTTCCTGGATAAAACGACTTTACGTCCTTTCTCAGGTCTCAAACTGGCTCACCAAATTTCATCCAAATCGGTATAATGTTTGAGGCGTAATGAAGAGTCAAACAGAGTTACTTTTTCCTATAAAATATTCCAGAAAGGAATAGGTATGTGATCTTTGTCTATCGAATATCGAATAAAATTGGAACATTAAAGAACTTTGTACTAGAAACGACATACACCAATTAGAAGTTTACAGAACATGACGTTTATTTTCATAATATTTTACCACAAATAAATGTTTTCCTCTAGTTTTACCTCCACTTACAACACAGGTAAGTTTGAGACTTGTGTCTTCTATGTAGGGGCCGGCGACACCAATTATTTCCTTGTCGCTCTCATCAAAAATTTTCGGCTTCTCTGGCAATTCTGAAACAAAACATGATATCAATTATTAAGTAATGAGTAAAAATATCCAAGGATCAAAGGAAACCCGACTCGAATATTTTTTAGGTATATTTTTCTTTTCATTGTACGTTTTATTTTTATTAACTTTGTTATTATTCTGTCTCCCTGTTTTACAATAATATACACTGCGTTTTCCTTGTCCACCAGGTTGTCTGGAAGAGATCGCTGCTCAAGCGATAAGACCGCCTGTTGTGCTCTTCATACTGCTGATTTTAATTATCTCTTGTTTGTACTCTTCTTGTAATGGTGCACAATAAAGAGTTTTTGACTGATTGATTGATTGAATGGGTTTTAAAATAGGAAATAAAACAAACGTTGACGTTCATTTCAAATTATGTAATTTACATGAAAGGATAATGGCTTCAATACTAATAAAAAGTTAAAGAGAAATGTATAATTTTTGATTTCGAATTAAATATTTACATAAAAAATTAACATGATAATCTTATAGTTTTTTGCCGTCTCCATGATCAACAATGCATGCTTATGCATCACAAAACTATAGCCATATAAATTATTAGCAAAACCGCCAATGTGAATTCGTTGGTTATTTTTTCAGCAGAACTGTCCAAACTTTTAAGCGGCATCGCGATTGGCTCAGAATGAATAACGAACATGTATTGTAACGAATGAAAATGAATTGGTATAAAGGGTTGCGTTCACCATGCATTTTTTTTGCTATTATGCTGAGTATACTCTGATTATGATGAGTATTTAGAATTAAAAACTTTTTAACACACAGTCTCCCCGTAACCACGCTCGCGGTAATGTGTTCGAAACGTCGGGTTAATAATATAATAAATAAATCGCGTTTAAAATCCGTTAAAAAGTTTTTAATTGCTAAATATATAATACTCGCGTAAAATCAAACGTAAGACAATACTATATGATGAGTATTCTCAAGGACGAGTTTGGACAAAATAACAGTTTACAATATATACAAATAGCAAAATCGAAGCGCAACTGCGAAGACTTTTAGACTGTATAACAGTTTTTGTCAAGATTAGTTAGATGTATAGAAATGTATACGGTCTTTATATCAAGAGATATTTCCATTCGAGGTGCATAAATATTCTGTAAGCGAAACACCCTTTTAGTAATTGGGCAAGTAAAGTTGTTAACGAGAACGATCGAATTGTTTGTGATCCTCAGAAATACAAATTCGACTCTGGTTAGAAATTCGCTAAGATCGCCTGAGTTCCATGTTTTCTCCGATATAAAGTTCTCGATCTCCCTTTATCTACTTTCGCCTTGCAATTCAGCTTAATTGAATGTATATTATATTTTTGGTGTCTTTTTATAACTATATCATTTATTGATTATTTCATTGCAGAAATGTACGAAAAGGTGTGATGAAATATGATTTTGTATATATGTGATTTTAAAGCCCTAAATCAATGTTACTTAGATAAATAATTCGACTAAATTTGATCCCAATCGTGTCAGTGATTTAGGCTTGAAGAGACAGACAGAGTTACTTTCACATTGATAATGTTAGTAGGGGAGTAAATATAAAAAAATAAAAATCGTTTATTGAACAAATCTACTATATAAAAATAAGTCGGGTTTTCCTTCCTGACGCTATAACTCCAGAACGCACGAACCGATTTCCACGGTTTTGCATTCGTTGGAAAGGTCTCGGGCGCCGTGAGGTTTATGGCAAAGAAAATTCAGGAAAAAATTCTGCAGAAAAGCGGGAAAGTCATTTTTCACATACAACCACCTGGTGGCGAAACGGAGTTCGCCGGGTTTGCTAGTTATATATAACAATACAACATGAAACCCTAAAAAAAAGTTTCTATGTACATTTAAATTTTCCATTCTAACGTGTGAGCCTAGTATGTGAATGCCTTTAGATAATAATCTATTCAAAAATCCGTTGAATTGTGTTCCGGAGCCGAACGGGTTCACATAGATTGTACGATAAAACCAATCATTCACACATGTCAAATGATTGCAACTTTGTGTTTTACGAAAAACGATTTCACAGTTTTAGGTGATAAAAATTTGTTCGGCTTTTTTTAATTTACTATACAACAGGTTTAATAATGTTACACTATGATTTTTGGAACTTGTTTAGAGTGAGATTTATAAATTAAATTCATTTATTAACAAGGATCATCAGAGATAAAAGGGCGCTCTGACTGATTCGATAAACATATAAAAAATGTATATTTTATATATCAATATTGTTAAGTTAGATTATGTCATATATTTGGAACAAAATAGAAAGAACTAAAGACACTACGATCGCGTACTAGAATATAATATTTAGAAATATTTTTTTTATCAGGACAAGCAACCGAACTGGGGTTCGCCTGATGTTAAGCGATCAGCACCGCCCAAGAACATTTGCAGTGGTAGTGCCTCTGCGAATGCTTAGCTTATAAGAATAGAGGAAACAATTGTCAACGGGAAAAGTTCTCAACGGGGAAAGGCTCCCTTTATCGTTCAAATGCATTCGCATCCTATTGCATAAAACTAGCATTATAATACGAAAATAACCATAAGGTGGTGATCCTAAATATGTACCTGAAGAAGCCGCACTACGTATTAAAAGCTTATAAAATAAACAGTGTATTGAACGCCTTTAATATGCCGCACGGTTATTACCAGTCATTAAAAAGGCGACCAGCTGAGCCCAGGTATTGTGCAGTCATCAGGGTAAGTGCAGCGCTATCGGGACAGTTTCGAAGTAATGAAGTTCGATCGAGACTGTGTAAATAATCGATACTTAAACGTTATTAGCTTTATATGTGAGCGAGAAATTGAATACTTGGAATGGTTTTAATAGCAGTTATTGTTACATTTTATGATACATTTGTGAAGATAATTGGTGTTTTAAGTAGAGCTGTTTAAATAAATTTTATTAGCATATAATATTAGTGATCAGGCAGCTTCCAAGATTGAATTCATTTATTTATTCAATTGGGTTTAGGTGTGTTGTAATAAAACATTTTTGTATAGAATATAATAGAGAAAGTGACTTTTATTGCCCTCATAAAAGTATATTTTGTGTATCCAATGTATACAAATTGTAAAGTAATGCAAAAAAAGAAAGTAAATATCTATGGACAGAAGTACATTGATAAGTTAACAAAATTTCCTACCTTTAAGTTATCGTATTAGGGATATAGAACAACTAGCTTTTGACCGCGGCTTCACACGAGTTAAATTCTGTAGTTTAATAGATATTGTGATACATATAAAACTTCCTCTTTAAATAAACTATCTATTAAAAAAACCCCATCAAAATTCGTTGCGTAGTTTTAAAGATTTAAGCATACATAGGCACATAGGGACAGAGAAAGCGACTTTGTTTTATACTATGTAGTGATAAGATTGAGACTATAGTATCGGTGGTAAATGTTATAACTGTGTAATGTGACGATTCAAAAGTGCTTCTATAAGAAGTCTAGTTGAATGAATAAATGTTTGAGTTTGAGTTTTAAGTTTATTCTATAGTTCAGCAGTACACAAGATTAAATAATTAGAACTTTTATAAAGCATAAGGAGCTTAAATTCAAATAAAAATAACGCTACTTTTGCCAATATTAAATAAGCGAAATCTTGTAAACTTCCCAAATCCTTTAGGGTTTCGCAAAATATTCACTAATTAACCAAAACAGTATATGAAAATAGTGGGTCAAACTTCAAAACAATTTCTCTTTCCACATTAATATTATATGGAAAACTTCAAAATATTTCAACCCAGCACAAACCGCCCACTTATAACTATTTGGTACACTTATTTATAACCAAAGTTTCTTGGTAATTAAGAGAATAAGAAACTTCATACGTACGTTGCAAGTTTTCTATTGCCAGTTTATAAAGGCTGTATTTTTTTATAATTGACCAGCTTTTTCCCCGTGGTTTTGTCCCCATAGTCACAGCTGTCCTGGATAGTACAACTGGTATCCTGGGATTTCCAGGATATGGAAGATTGATAGCGGATAGATATATAATATTTAAATAGCCGAACAGACAGACGTTGTCCAAATTTTTCTTTGCTAGCTATCCATACTTCTCGATAAAATTGCCATATATTTTTTTTACATTTTTTTTCTATTTCACATAATATTTTTAAAACTGTTCAACACCGGTATATGAAAATATTATAACACTAAACACAGATTCAAATTAAATAGAAAAGTAAATTTAATATTTGATATGACCGTTTACTCACTATTAAATTCACTTGTTTAAAAATATACATTTTAAAACGTTATAAATAAAACAAATTGTTTCAAATTTTCTGAATATACCGAATATTTTATGGTTAACTTCATAAATATTCAAACATAACAAAGTCAATTAAAATTTCTAACTGGCTTAACGTTTATTGCCAAAATTACAAGCATATCCACATGTAAAAGGAACTTTTATCGCATAACTGAACGTGGGCATTGTTATCTGTCAACTCTTAAAATAAAACGTCTCACTTCATTACAATATTCGGCCAAAAAGTGGTCTTGTTACATTGCAGGAAATCTCAAATTTGCGTGTACGTTCATAAAATACTTACCTTTTTCCTAAATGCTCATACTTCGGAACTGACAAGTATCTTGACCGAAATGAAAGTCATCGTGATAAAGTTGGGACACACGATAGCTCATAATTGAGTTACCCTACATTTAACTTTTTCCCGGGACCGTATATTGCTTGAATAAAACCCTAGGAAAGTCCTAATGCAAATTGCTTTTGACTGGATTATGTAAATACTTTTGTAAGGATTTTTATATATATTTTTTTTATACATAATAGGGCAGCGCTTGACCACGATTTCGCCTGATGATAAGCTGAGATGTGGTCTAAGATGGAGCGCGCTTCCCTTGAAGGTACCTGTTCACTCTTCTCTTGAAGACCTCCAGATTGTACTTGTCAGGAAACACAGACCCATTTTCCAAACTCCACATTCTTTATTTGAACCGCAAGTTCTGCGTTGTTAAGAGAATGTGAAATGCGTAATTAAGAGATTTCAAATAATTATTTATGCAGATATCAAAAATATTAGGCTAGTAAGTTCTTGAATTGTTTGCAATAATGTATTCAACGATTAATATCTAGGTTAACGTGAATTAAATCATCTCTTTCATAGTTGGTAATATAAAAAAAACAAATTTAAACTTGATAAATTCGCTTGATACTCCGTAAACGTCGAAGATATCTCTAAACCTCCACATTGATTTATTACTCAAATATATCCGATAGTTTATCACAAGTATTATAAATTTGAAGGCGTGGCACACGTGGCTTCATAAATTTAATATAATACTCTACGGGACACTTTGTTATAATAAATAAAATAAACTAAACCGAAGATACTATGTTGAATATCTCAATTTGTGTATTACAGTTGTTGTTTTATTTTAACAACATGACATTTGAAGGGATCTTAAAAATGTAAGCTAAAATTAAATGATGAACTAAAAGGTTATAAGATGGTGGAAAGAGGCAATAAAAGTGAGATAAATGTAGGATATCACATGACATTATTCGAAATGAGTAAAATGCAATTTAGAATGAATGAGATCATTAAAATATGCTAAATAATTGAAAAGCCAATTATACAATTTATTATTCACATTGTATTTTGAAGTCATTATTATGTTAAAGCCATCATTATAAATGATAATAATTTGATGAATGATCGAAAGAAATTATATGTAGGTTATTCGTTTTTAATCATAGATATTGAAGTAGTCTTTGATATATTAATTGATTATGAGTTCTTGGTCAATGCTTTTTGTTTGTAAAGGCCGTGGAGCTAATTTATTAGATATGCTCTGTATAGGTAGGATCTTAGGTTAGCTAATTAGGTAAAACCTTAAGACAGAAGGTCCCTTAAGTAGTTGAAGATTTGATATTACATGGTTCTTGCAACATTTTTCAGTAAAAGAACTGTGTTGCGAGATTTGGTTCTATACGAGTATTGTTTTATGGGATTTACTTGAAAGATAAATAAACATATTATCTTGTGGTCGTTTAGACGTCCATAGAATATGTACTTTTGAATTTTACTTTACATTTATATAATATAATGAAATACTAATGTTATAATTGTGAAAGTACCTCTGTCTGTCTGTCTCTATTTTACGATTAAACCACAATACCGATGTAGATGAAATTTGGCACAAAGATTCTTTGTGTCTATCTTTTTCCTCGACTATACGATCAAAACTACGTGCGAATGGCTAATATGCAATATAACTTCAAAATAGATAAATAAATTTCAAACTTCCCATTTATTGAAAATTCTAGCTCACAGACGCAACATCGGAAGTAAGTGCTTAGCCCTTAGCTCTACTAGAATTCTATGTAATAATTGGTTTAATTGGTCTTAGGGGATTGATCTCCAGCACTCTCCATTAAACGTTCACACGCAACCTCTGATATGAACCTCACGCACTAATTTTATTATTAATGGATTCGATATCTTGAAATTGATAACTGTTCTTTTTTATTATTAATTTATTTCTGGAAAATTATGTATGAAACAATTATTCTAGTGTATTTGAATTATCGTATGTATATATATGTTTTTAATTTATGATTTTATTTATAAAGAAGCAGTGGTGGCTCAGTGGTGAGAACCTCGGACTTCAAAATCGATAAGTCAGGGTTCGAGACCAGGCGAGCGTGCAGGAAATAAATTGATTTTTCAATTTATCTGCGCATGTAGATAACATCACCTCTGCTTAAAACATCGTGAAGAAATCGGCATGTCTGAGAATCAAAAGTTCGACGACATGTGACATCTGCCAACCCGCACTTGGCCAGCGTGGTGGATTATGGCCTGAAGCCTCATAGGAGGCCTGACTGTCCCAGCAGTGAGAACATATATGTGCTGATGATGATGATAATGATGATTTTAATTATATTATATGAGTTTTATTATAAAAATAGGATGACGAGGGGGGGCAGCCACGAGCGTGTTGGTTGATTAGTTACGTAAGGTTGAGTTTAAAACACCACAAAAGCCGAGCGAGCGAAGCGAGCGTGAGCTGTGGCATTATCGACTTTTGGACGTTTCCCAGTCAAACAGAAAGCCAATAAGGACCAAAATGAAATAATTTAATAAATTTTAGTTTTAACATAAATACATTTATCCATCACGTATCGTCGATATTAGCAGTAATAAATTAACCTTAAATAAATATATGGAAGATGCGTAAATAAGCGACTTAATAAAAACTATAGCGTATATCGAACGGCACGTGAGCGAAACGGCCGGGATGTGCCTTCTACCGCTGGCCGGCCGCCAATTCGTGCTTTATTATTGCTTAGTATATCATTCTTTTGCAATATATCCTTGACCATGCGTTGCAGCCTGCGGTAAACTGTAATTTTGTTAAGCTGCACGACGCTGGGCTAAGCCGTTACAGCGCCGAAGTTAATTTACGGCCGCGTGTGGAAATTAGTTTTCGGGAGGCTTTTTTGTGATTGAAATGGAGATCTGATTAAGATGGAGAGTATTAGTTTAAAGAATGTATGAAAGGAATACAAAAAGGGCACTTTGAGACTTTATTGGATAAAGCACCAGTCACGGCACCAATGTTGCAACTCTTTATGGGAATTCAACATCAGGTGGCATTTATGCATTTCCTGCTATGTTCTTAAAATAATTATCTATATTTTCTTAATACGTATATCAATCAAAACATTTAACTATTTCATTACGTATACGTTTTAAATATACAATCTTTATAACCTTTTTTATCTATATTTATTTAAAGAGGTTTTGTCAACCATTGGCCTTTGCGTAGAAACAAAAAACAAAACATAGTGGCTTACAAAACTTCGAACTAGCAAATAAATATAGTTAATCAGTGTCTTAGCTTCTATAGAAAGCATTAATAAGTTGAATGAAAGGTTTCTTAGTTATTCTTATAATATACTGTCCAACAGACATCAAGCCAATTGCATAGATTTTTATTCGCTGCTACACTTGCTTGGTATGTTAATAACATAGCGTCATACTGAAATGTAACCGCATAGTAATTTCATTAATTAATAGCAATGAAAATAAAACATTAAGCATGTTATATAATTGCACTCATTAAACATTACATCATTTGCCGGGTAATTTTTGTGATTCGGTCAGTACATGTAACATAGCCATTACAATTTTGTATTACTTTATGTTACTTTGATAACGGTTGCTTGAAAGATTCCATCTGATATGATGCCGTACTCTGTAGTGGGAAAAACAGACTAGTTATAGCGACAGTGAAGAAAGTTTACTTGAGTATTATTAAATCAATATGTTATAATATATTAAAATGGAAATTATGTCATAGTAGATAGTATATAATTCAGTTTTCTAGAGAAACGTGAAGAACTAAAATATTTACCCTTGAATCACTAAGAATATTAATAAAAAATATTCTATTTCACACTCCTCTTTTGCGTATTATGAACGCAATTAAACTAAATGCTTAAGAGAAAGTTTGTTCACCATTGTATATGCCTGATCCTTGAGTGAACTAAAAGCCTTATACGTATCACGGGCGAAGCCAATTATATATTTATATGAGAAATATTTATTTTGTCATGCAAAGACGTTAAATGCGGTGCTTTCAAGCCTGTGTCAATCAATAATAAAAGAAATGGAAGAGAAAGCTTGGTTGATATTAACTACATCACGTTTCCTTTACATTTTCTACTAAAACAAGCTTATATCCTATTCGAGATTAACCTATTTTCATAGGAAATTGGAAACGCGCCACATCGGGAATAGACATCGTCACAACGAAACACAAAGTGCGTTTTTATTATTACCATAAAATAACATCACGTCCCAATTTCCTAAGTGATAGGGAAAGGTTTAAAAGGGCGATATGTAACTATTTTTGCACAAAAAGTATGTAATAGAATCTCACAATTATTATCTAGGCACAACGACGTAATCCTATTGTGATAGGTACTTAGTGTTATTTTAATTAGAGTATTACTATGCAGTTACTCAACTGGGTTTTGCCTCGGTTTTATTGTGATAATAACTACCAATCAATCTAATTTGCATACACTACCTTTTTCTCTACCTCTCCCTTCTTGTGCATTTCACTCTCTCCTCTCCTATCCTATCCTATCTCACTCTCTCCATTTCTCATCCATACATAGTCACTGCATAGTATAAAACAAAGTCGCTTTCTCTGTCCCTATGTCCCTATGTATGCTTAAATCTTTAAAATTACACAACGGATTTTAATGGGATTTTTTTAAATAGACAGAGTGATCAAAAGGAAGGTTTGTATGTATAATAACATCTATTAAACTATTCCGAATGATCGCGTGTGAAGCCGCGGGCAAAAGCTAGTTCTATTTATAAACCTATTCACGTCTCCTCCCAAGATGTATAGGAGTGACAAGATATAAAACATGAACAACCCATCCACGTCGCCCATAAACATTCCGTGGGCTCTAAACATTATTTGAACGCAGTATTGGCAAGATGTTCGCCATATAAACCGGCGCGATTTGGCTTCGTTCCTATGTCCGAGCATAAATTGTGCCGGACATCTGGTTCAGGTGACTTGTACTCTGGCAACACTGGCCCATCGTTATTATTATGGTAATTGATAGTCTGCTGTGTGGAATTTGTTATTATTGTTTTATCAAATGGCAGATTATTAATATATATTATTTCACCTTTCCTTCATTAATTCATTTGGGATTTCTAACCCCCATACCTAAAACAACGATCTCAGTAATAAGAATATTATTAATTTACTATATTGGTTGAAAAATAACGTGATAAAAAATCAAAATTATAATCTACGAAAGTAGGTGATTTGCTGTCTTTGGCTTAGTTATAAATTAATAAATATTATAAATTCTATCGATGTTGCATCAATTGTATATTATTTACTGTATCCTTTTTTACTGTTATGATAATGTCTTATTAATCAAGAGTAGATTTTAGAATTTTTGAAAGAAAGGGTATTTTGTAACCTAATCATTGGCAGAGTTAGCTTTTTTTATGTACCTACATACATTTAACTTAACGTAAACACCAGCCCAAACAATTTAAACTGAATTTAGCGAAGAAGACATTCTTCAAATATTTTGTCATTATATCTATATTTAAAATTTGTTAAACATCCGTTGACTTTGAAATTAACATTGAAAAAAATACATGCTATTATATTTTAGCGTTATCAAAAAAATATTCAAACACTTGGAAGACCTTTATCAATGGACACAGTTCCATGCAACACTAATTCAAAACCTACTCCATTATTCACAAGTTTTGTATTTTTCAAGTGCCATCATCACTTCCAATCATATTTGGTAAACAGACGCTTTTATTATAACATTAATTTGAATGCATCAATGTAAAAATGTAAATTATTCCAAATTTGAATGTTTTTGAATATTTTCAAACTGTAAATATTTTATTACAAACAGCAGAAAATAGGATGATTATAACAGGGCTTATTACTCTGCATTTCACTTTTGAATCAAGGCGGGTATTTATTCCAATGAGGAGGCATTAAATAAATGTCAATTCACATATTTACAAGTGAATGACACCAATCACGTTATGTTGATAATAATATATACATAATTTAAAATTTGAATGGGCACAATTAACATTTTACATCTATTTGGACAAATATTTATTAGTGAAGTATGTGTAATTAGATAGATCAGAATCTGTAAAGAAGAAAGTTTAGAATCTGTACAGATCATTGCTACAAGGTTTTCAATTAATGTTTCAATAAGATATTTTATAATGTTTAAAGATATTGCTTTATGTAATGACAATTTCCTAAAACATTTCAATCCGTACAATTCTTCATTTTTTTACTAATTTGCCTTATTTATAATTATTGCCGCAATTTCAATTAAATTTTAAAAATTAATTGTACATACCTTATTTTTGGTTATGAGTTATGGGTAATAAGTAATTAATACGGTTATTATAGGCTAGAAAAACTCACGTCTACTTAGTACCTGTACTTATAAAAATCCAAATTGCTTCGGACGTTAGCATGAAATAAATGTCCATTGCATATCTGATTTAGGACAAAAACAAAACCAAAAACAAACATTTCGATTAAACAACGTAGACGAGCATGGTAACGTTGAACATTTTCGGATAAAAACTGACAAAACCGACCTAATCTCGCCTTGAGTGGGCATGGCATTAAAGATATCCCAATGACGTCGGCATTTGTAAAACTAATTTTGTGCGACATTTTTCCTGCTAATAGTGATTAAACTTCTGTATGAGTATTGCGTATAACATAAGTATTGTTGATCGTTGACTGAATGAATATTGACTTTAAAATACGTTGTTTTATACAAGCCAATAATTGTAATAAGTCATTACTTATTAAGATCCTTCTAGAAACAGTAGTAAGTACCGCCTCTTTGGTATAGTACTAAACGCTTGAATGAAGAACCGGGAGATTCTGGGTTAGATTCCCGGTAGGACGTACAAAAAAATATCTCGGTCAGGTAGGACATATAAGGCTGATCACCTGCATGATAAAGGAAATCGATCAGTGAAACATATGTATATCATCTGCCCCATACCGCAAAAGGATGCATGGGATTTATCTTTTAGACTTCGAAAAATACATACAAATAGTACAAATAGTAGTTAGCTATAGCATCGAAGGAAAATGTAAAAAACTGTCATCCATGTCGCCCGTCAATAGTTTTAGAACGAAAGCAATATGGATGACGAAATCTCGGCAACTTCGCGGTTTTTATATTTTTTCAGATTTATCCAATTATTCTTGCCAGTTTTTCGCAGTGAGATTGCACCGGATCGGAAAAGTAATTTTACCTGTACGGTTTCGTTTGATGTGGGTGCTGTAAAATATTAAAAAAAAACTTTCGATGAATCCAGCGAACGTTGGATCAATCAGCGAACGTAAGATAAGCTTTTATTTGTACATATTCTGAGAATAAAATATACTGATTTTAATTTGGTTCTGTGTTATATTTGTTAATACACAGCGTATATACTGTAAAAACAACTATATTCTGAAACTTCATTTTTGAATCTGTACTGCCTCTCGATTTGACTTTATTGTTTATTGCAGATCTGTAAAACCGGATTCTAGAATGAATATAAAATAATATTTCTTGCATTTTATAAATCCAATTACACGAATACATACCACACCCGTTGCGGTACCTATTCAGAATATATTTCGAAGTGACGTGCTCGAATCTTTCATTTACACAAAAAAAGTCTCCACTTTACAAGCAGCGCCAGAAATCTGTTACTGTCTTATCAGTTATAAGAACAAGGGTCTCAAGTAGGATGTGATGAATATCTCTTTAGTTAAAAACTAATCAATCACAGGGAACAGCTGACGTGCGAGATTCCACTTCTGCGAAACGTTCTGCTATTACGCTTTTTGTTGCTCTTATAATGGACATGTGGCGAGGACGTGAGGCTCTTAATATGTGTATCTTTACTGATCTATAAAGTATTTTCTAATGCTATTGTGGATCAGATATTTTCTGGGATTGTTTTCTTGTATCAGTGTATTTTAACATAATGATATCGTAGGGGTAAATTATTTGAGTGTAGGGAAACTGAATTTTTCGTATTATAATACTACATACCTATATCTACGTATACGTGATATATTATTACCGCAATTAAGAAATGATAATTTTTTTGTATTTGATAGTTCATAATGTTATATTGAGAAAAATTGGTTAATACAAAGTCCCTTATACATTTATATAACCGTTACACTTACATTTAAAATTTATTTTCATTATTAAATGTTAAATATTAATAGCAAAACTGGATCTATCTACGTTAAAACTTCCCACTGAGAGCGTCTAGCATCGTAAAAGGAAGGATGAAAATCAGTGCATAACTTTGAATACGTTACGTCTCAAGGGGGATAGTCATTGACCTCTCGAGTTAAACGAAGAATACAATATTATCCTTCCACATGTATTATTTTGCTTTAATTTTATTATTACAGGTATCATACATGAGATAGACAAATAATTATATAAAACAAGATTTTTTTCAACTTCATCATCTCAGGGATTTTTGATGTGGATTGTTTTTTTATTCGTATAGGTTTTGTTCTATAATTAAAGAGCATTTATAAAAATATTGCAAAAATTTAAAAAATATACAATTTTTTTAATTAGTCCAAGAAAATGGGTAGGGTAAATGCGAATTTGAGATTAAAACTTGAATTTTTGATATAATTTACTTTGAGGAATCTAAAAATGAACTGTGCAAGTTTTTTTTAAATTCACCCCCGAGAAGGGGTGAAAAAAAAAAATAAAGTCGTTGTTTTGAAATTTTGGCGAAACCGTAAGTGTTAGAAAAAAAAGTTTTAAATAAAATTTGAAGAGCGTAAAATTTTACACAAAAATGTTTCTATGACTTTTTTTCCTAAAATTGAAATTAACTGAGATAGGGTAGTTAGAAGGTAGGGGATGATAACTGCAACTTTAAAAAATCATAACTTATTGAAAAATTGATAAAACTCATATATTTTTTTAATTAAATTACTTATATAATTATAAACTTTGATCCTAGAGAAAAAAAAAAATTTTTCAATTGTTTATAACAAAATTATAACAATTTGAAATTTTTAATTTTCAAATTAAACCAATTATATATATAATTATATTGATATGATTATATATATTATAATTTATAATATATATAATCGGTTTAACTTTTTTAAAGTTGCAGTTATCATCCCCTACCTTCTAACTACCCTATCTCAGTTAATTTCAATTTTAGGAAAAAAAGTCATAGAAACATTTTTGTGTAAAATTTTACGCTCTACAAATTTTATTTAAAACTTTTTTTTCTAACACTTACGGTTTCGCCAAAATTTCAAAAAAACGACTTTATTTTTTTTTTTCACCCTTTCTCGGGGGTGAATTTAAAAAAAACTTGCACAGTTCGTTTTTAGATTCCTCAAAGTAAATTATATCAAAAATTCAAGTTTTAATCTCAAATTCGCATTTACCCTACCCATTTTCTTGGACTAAATTTTGAGACTGAGACGAAATTAAGTAGGTATGCTAATATCTTATATTTATCGGAAAAATCAGTTTTTATATGAATAGTAGGAATTATCGAATCAAATGAAATCAACATATCGAACTCCACACAAAGAACAAAGAAATCCAAAAATACTTCACGCAAAGAGCACAATATAAGATCATATTGCTGAGACAGCGATCTCTTCCAGACACACCGGTGATAAAAGAGAAGCTGATATTATTTTCTTTATTAAGAACCCTGAAAAATGGGCGCTAACTCTAAAAACACATAACATTTACTGCAAAAATGCAAGTCGTTTCATGATAAAACTATAATAACAATGAAACGGTGTTTCATTTTAAATTAACAGTGTTAACTTTTTGTATATTGGACATTTATGAAACATGCTCCACGTAATAAAATTACTGAGCCAGTTTAAAGTTATTAACGGGCAGTTACTTTTAACAGCGTTTTTTATTGTTAACTCGATTCATATACGAGATGATAATCGTAAATGTGTTGAAGTTTTTAATTTGTTTTATATGCAATATTTCATTAATGGTATACTTTTAGCCGCAAAAACAGGTGTTGCAAATAACACTGAATGGGAAGAAAAACATTGTTAATATAAATTCGTTACTAGGGTCGCTAGAAATTGTATAGTTATCTGATAGATTACCTAAAAGCTTTGCCATACAGGTATTGATTAGCGCGCGAATGATAATAATTATAATTTAAATCTTTTTGCCTTTACAAATCATTAAACTACTGAGTAGTAGTAACGTTGTCAAGGACTATTATCTGAAATAGTAAAAAAGACCTGGAGTAAAGATCACTGGTCTCCCTCGCGGATATGTGTGCGTGTGTGTTCGTTTAACTGTGTGCGTGTCGGAGATGTGTTTATATGTTGTGAAATAGAGGACTAGCTTTTCGTATTTAATAAATTATCAGTTTGTTTGTAGTCTAAAGTTTTCAAATAATAATAATTCCTTGTATTTTCCACATAAACACATTGACGAAATAGCGATCTTATAAAACTTTAACTCCATGCCATGCTTTAACTTTCAATCGACTGCAATACTTCAAATTTAATCAAGTCGGAACTTCTTTAACCATATACAGGAACTTGGTCGTATTGAATCAAGTTTTCGACGATAACATGAAGCAAGAACTAGTGCTAGTTTCTAGTCTGTGATACTTTGAAGTTGAGTCGTGGCAGAGGCCACGGCTGGGAGGAATGACGTCACGTTTGACTATGGCTAAAATTATCCGTAAGACACATTCATTGTTATAGTTATGTGACTTATTAATAGTTTTGGTTATGAAGTTTTCTTACAGTCACGTAAAAAGGATTGTGCAACTATTAATACGGGTTTTTTAAAAAAGAATGCAATTAAAAAATAATAATTTATTTAATGGTATTCGTGTTTATCTAAATTTAAGTATGATTTTAAAGTAGGCATATATATTGTCTTTTGTATGTCTTTGTTCTAAATGCGATTACAACTTATTATCCTGTACATTGATGTCCAGATCTAAGTCCACATTAAATAAAAATCTACTATAACTATTCGTTATCTTTACCGTGGATTGAATCAAACTAACCCAATTTAACAAAGGAATGAATGTGCCTATACTATACTGAAAGTAAAAATCAGCTCACCTATAACGTGCAGCACGAGTTTATAATTTCGGGTCGGCGACACTTTGAAATCGACTCGGCAACGGTATAGCGCGCGGTCGGTGGGGATAACATCCCGAATTTTCAGCGCTGAATGCGGTGACGCGTGCCAGCGGGCCCTCCCCGCAAGTGATGCGTCTGCCCAATGCGCTGACGGCCCTTTTACTCTGCCATCGTAACTGAAACAAACATACTTTCAATATCACTTTGTTGTCATTTTTAGTGCAGTCGTGTTTATGCTCATAATGTAGATTAAGGCATTCAAAGTTGTGCCGAAGCGTGCTCGACTCGCACAAAAAAGTAGCATAGTACATATTAACATAGTACCTCAAAATATGTGAGTTTAATGTGTTAAAAAAAATAATGTTACCATAAAGGAATTTTACCGGTTTTTTTCTTTTGAAAAACTACTTCGTATGATATATATAATTATTCTTCTTTGTATAAATATCAAAATATATAGAAGTTTCAAAGCTTTAATGCGATTTATTTTCTTATAAAGTCCTTGCGGTATTAAAGGTTGCTAAAAGATACTTCCACGAGGCAGCAAAACAAGAGAATTTAATGCCATTCCATTTTATTTATGCCCCACCTTGGTTAAAGTCTTGTCAGCTTAACAATTTTCGTAATAAGCGAAATCGCAACATCTCCGTTTCCTCGCAGAGAGCTACATAAAATACGGGAATTAAGAAATCAACAAACAAGTTAAATAATTGACGTCGTACCGCTTATTCCCTACAATATTATCTCGAGCCATTTATTCTCCAAGTTTCGGTAGAAATTCGCGTGAAGCTAGCTATGCTTTCAAATATAAACGTTTCGACTCATAAATATTTCATAACTAAGCGGGCTTTAGGTGCCTTCCTAACTCTTAAACGAAGTTTGGAAATGTAATTCCGATGTAATGAAGCATTGGATTGACATGCTATTGCATGAATATGTTCGTAATTTAGGTCACATTTTTGGCCACTTTCTGTTATAATTATATAAGATAAGATACCGCACCACATATGGTATACTTTTCAACAAACACCACTAGACAGTATAGTAATATATGAAAAGAAACTTGTGATACGAATCGGTTTAACGCAATGTACTATTTATACAATTAAGATGAATCTTTAATTATTAAGAGCTAGTTAGTATGACCTTAAACAAACTAGTAGCTCAATTAGGTAATACACGAGTAACAAGACAAGTCTGTTCCACAATGGTCGTCTTAACAAAGAGAGATGAAACCAGGACTTCTGTAGCAGTTCGTTAAACTTACTCAAACTCAAAAAAACACTTTTCCATCGTAAGAATATTGAATTTCCTTCGCCGTTGTTTGTTCGCTCATCACCTACGTTCAATTCACTTAACTCTGTTGCCATGCCACCACCAAAAATAAATACGATTATCATAACTTCGATATTTAGTGAATTAAGAGAGGCTTTTAGCTTTCTGCCGCAGACCTTAATGGTGTAATTATTTATCATCTGCGGTGTCTGTACAAATCACAGCTACACATCTTAATAGGTAAGCTTAATAGTTGCTTGTGCAACTATAGAACTGAATTAATGTGAATGAGGTAGGTCACTACGCGCTTATATATTTTGGGAACATGACACTCAGTGCTTTAACAAAGTAATTGTATCTATTTAATGAAGCTGTAATTAATTTATAGTGTTATACTATTGATATGCTTAATAAATGAAAAATTTTGAAAGAATTGAAAAAAATTGATCACGAGGCGGTATTCGAACCCGCGTCTTTTTGCCAAACCGTAGCAACGTTTAGCCTCTCGGCCACCTGTTATCCCGAGCAAAGCCGAGAGGGTAGGCGTTGCTACTATTCTTTCAAAAATTTCTCATAATGTAGGTATTTCAGTTACTTATCTATACTAACATTACAAAGAGGTTTATTTTGCCACTTTGTATTTGTAGGAGATATCTTCGGAAGTAATAATCCGGTTATGAGAATTATTGTACGACTAAAACTATAACTGTACTATTGAACAATATGAAAAATCATAATTTATTTAAATTCTACATGTACATGTTAATCTCTTCTATATTATTAAAGCTTGTAAATAATCCAATTGTCAATTTATATCCAGAACTTATCATTTTCCCTTAAGGTTCAGATTCCTGCACACGTACGTCTTATTTACAACTTCCAATGAATTTATCACGTACTACAATTTCGGGAGAATGAAAGCAATATAAGCTTTATATATTTACTAATACCCATCGATCATTAGACCATACACTTAACAGGCTTACTATAATATTCATCATAATCCATCACGCGACATTTTTCTTGGAATAGCGACACTGATCAAGTTAATATAATTGATATTAGATTAATAAATTGACGGACAAGCTGACTACGGAAGAAGGTTTTAATAAATGTGCGTTGATAAAGCTTCAGCAAGGTTGCAGTTAATAATTAGATTGCGCTTTATATAACAGGAATAATGAAATTAAATTGTCAGTGATTATTTTTATTAATTCATTATAGTATAAATAGTATACAATAGTTTTTATTTTACTTGTAATGTAAATAGTACAGAGATTCGTACTCTATTACTAGTTTAACGCAGTTCAGAGAACTCTTATTATAGGTACATACTCGAAGTTGAAACAACAGTCAGGGTCAAACGTCATAGGTTATACTGGAAAGGCATTATTTTTCTAATTTTTACCAGCAACTTAACAATGGCAAACACAGTAAAAAGATTTAGCAAAATCGGCCCGGTCTTTCCAGCATCATTTGGTGAACAAAGAAAATGGGGACTCGATTTTATCAAAAATTATGAAGGTTTTAATAGATATCATGTATATACTGTAATAAAGATCACCGCTGAATTATTCTTTACTAGCTGCGCCCCGCGGTTTCACCCGCGTAAGTACGTATCCCGTAGGAATATCGGGATAAAAATTTGTCTATGTGTTATTCCAGTTGTCCAGCCGTCTACGTAACAAATTGAATTGCAATCGGTTTAGCAGTTTTTGCGTGAAAGAGTAACAAAAACACAGACACACATCTTTATAAACTTTCGCATTTATAATATTTGTAGGATTACAGTATAATTATTATAGAAGTTGTGTGGAATGCTTGCGTATAATTAAATATTTAATAAAAAATGTTATTAAAACGATACATTTCATTTTACGCATCAAGTAATTGAAATTGAATACATTTTTGAGATATAATGTATTAATCTTGTTCGGTATAAATCGGAAATGTTATATTTCCTCATATAATATCAACATTTTAGGCTTTCTATTAGGTAATAATATAAGTGAGTTTATATTAAAAGCACCGACCCACTTTCATTATTCGTATTTCCTTTATTTTCGAAGATATTGGCCCAAGAATGCCTTTCTTTGAATCGTATTGCGTCAATATTATCGAAGGCCAAATTATTTTATTAACTTATTTCATAGAAATGAGCTTTAAGGCAACGTATTCAATTTAGTAATACAATAACATATTATTTGTGATATACGCTTTTCTGTTTGTAAATTGAATTGAATTTCGGAGTTGAGCACGTTTCGGCACGTTTTTGAGTCGGTACCACACCCTCACAAAAGGTCCACGTGAAAAAGTACTTTCTACTGTTTTTCGTTCGATGAGTGGGGGAGCCGGTATCCTTTTTCTTACCCTCCCTAACCCATCTTTTTATTCCCGTCGTCAATCTTTCCCTTGTCTTGTACCCCTAAAAGCGGGCAACGCATTTGCAGCGGGTAAGGTATTTGTTCATGGGCGGTGATTGTTTACCATCAGCCGAACCACCAGCTCAGTTGCCCGCTATGACATACAAAAATTCAATGCTCAGAATTGCAATATAATACAGGTTGTATTATATTCAATGCTCAGAATTGCAATATAATACAGGTTGTAGCTATGTAATAAGCAGTGGTGGCTCAGTGGTGAGAACCTCGGACTTCAAAATCGATAAGTCGGGGTTCGAGACCGGGAGAGCGTGCAGGAAATAAATTGATTTTTCAATTTATCTGCGCATGTGGATAACATCATCACTGCTTAAAACGGTGAAGGAAAACATCGTGAGGAAACCGGCATGTCCGAGAATCAAAAGTTCGACGACATGTGACATCTGCCAACCCGCACTTGGCCAGCGTGGTAGATTATGGCCTAAACCCTCATAGAAGGCCTGTTTCCCAGCAGTGGGAACATATATGGGCTGATGATGAATGAGCCCAGCTGATAGTTTCGAGACAGTAATAGTTTAAAACGTATTCCGTGCTACATAATAGAGAGAGATTAATATTTAGCCAAAATCGAGACGATGAACAGCATGTCTGGATTAGCCAATAAACAACATTTAGACGGGTGTATTCCACGTGTGAAATTATCACCACATAAGACTATAAACGTTCACCACTAAAGCATGCATAAGCATTTTAAAATCCACCTTTATAATTTCAGTGTAAAACGTCGACACCGCATCGCTTGAACCTATAATAGCTGGAACGATAAAAGAACCCGTATCTAGTCCACATACAATCAGAGACAAACAAATAAGCATTCCCCACTGGAGAATACAGCAGGTCAGCAATAATGTGGTAACAGTTCATTTTACGTAAGCACTCCCTCAGCGAATACATGCAAATTTGTATAGGATATTATCTTTGCTCCGTATAGTCTTGGAGTTCGTTTAAATAATTAAAGCGCTTTGGTAAATTGCTAACCGCCCAGCTTTGTCCAAATTGAACACGTGGATATGCTATGTATTGCCAACCTTTGTGCCAAATTCCCTCCAAATCTGGGAGGCATTTTGTTCTAAAAACATGAAAAGATACATCATTAAACCTTTAATTATAAAACTGTTGAATAAAGCGACATTACGAGATGATTTTTTGATATCCAGATTCGTCACATTTTATCGATTCTAATTTTATTTCTTACTCCTTTAAATCAAAGTAAAATAAATAGTGTTCCAAGGAGCTATAATATTATTTAAATATCTTTCATTTGTTAAATATAAAGGTCTAAGAATTTATAGCAAAACTTGTGCGCAGTTAAACTAATATAATGTCAGAAAAGAAACGCAATAAATTTGAATATTTGACATACTATAATAACTGGTAAAATATAGATATTTATGCTTTTGCTCACAAGTTCGCTTGCGAACCTTTATATATTATATAGCTAATTTAATGTTGCAAGACTCATTTGTAAATAGTCTATAGTAGGTACCAACATACATTTATTGGGTAATCCATTTTACAAGTGAGTAAGTCCAATAGATGTAAACTGTTTTGTCGTTAGTTTATTAAATTTATATGAACTAATAACCTCTTTTTCTAATTTCAACACGCTTTCTACCGTATTGCTTGTAATATACGTTACTTCTCTAGGAAACAAACGCATACATATGTGACGGGTGTATTATGCCACAGCGATGAGTATAACGTCATACACTGCCAAAAATCAAAATTAAATTCACACAAGCGTGTATTTCAAGAATCTCACACGCTAGATTCACAATGGCGTCGTTATGCCATTTTCTCGAATATTCTACACATTCAACGTTACAATTTCTTCGGGGTCGTGTCGAAACTAATTTGACATCCGCACGGAACGGCCATGCATAACAAATGTGCCACTGAGTGATGTATAAAATATGCACGCATTGCCTGATTGTGATTTACTCGGCTTTACTTCATATTGTTATATGATGACGTGTCATATTTTTCGGCAGTTTGACGCGAACAGTTCTTAATGAGTCGTCAGTCGACCCTGTAATAGGTTCAAATTCCTTTTGTGTTCCTGTTTTGTTTTTTATTGTCTCTTTTCATATATTGATAAATGCTCGTACAAACTCTTTTACAACGTTTTATTTATATTTAAACAAATATAAGGATTATGAATCTAGGCAACTTTTGGTTAGTACTTTTTGCGTCTTGTTTGTGAAATAACAATTGAATAATGTAGTATAGTTTTAGTACAGAGATAGATGAGAAACAGGAGATATTTCCTTGCAAAAAACAAAACCGAAAAAAAGAGTTTAAAATTACGTATGTCTCAGTTGTTGAAATGCTACGAAACAAAAAGAAGCAGATGCGACCCAATTAGATTTATACCTCTGAATTAAACATGGGACAATTTTTAATTAACAAACCCTACATAAGTTGCTCTATTTTAATAAATCATTACATTATTCGATTAAATTTAAATTATTGCATTATTATCAATTTTAGAAAATAATTGAACCAGTTAATTATGTACCAATTTAATTCTAAACCATAATTGAAACTTTACAAGTATATAAATATTCAGGGTTCATAATATTGAAATATATTGAAACAAAGAAAAAAATAACGAAAATACACTATACCTACTAAGTAGCTAATGCTAAAAAATATATAAAAAAGAAGGATATAAATTAACATCTACACTAATATTATGAAGAGGAAAACTTTGTTTGTTTGGTTGTAATGAATAGGCTCAAAAACTACTGGACCGATTTTAAAAATTCTTTCACCATTCGAAAGCTACATTATCCACGAGTAACATAGGCTATATTTTATTTTGAAAAAAAATAGGGTTCCGCAAGATATTTTCGATTAACTGAAAAAAATCAACCAATGAAGTTACTTATTTTGCGTACGCTGCCTAAACTACAAAAGATAGAACCATAAAATGTTAGAATTAATTGTAGATCTTATAAATATCTACAAAAAAGTCCGCGACACACCATACCTATCTATGTCGAGTGAGGCACAACAACCACATTTTTATTTAAAAATCTTGAATTTTTTTGGACTACATTTAAACGCGTTTATTTTACTCACGCTATTAATCCTTATCAAAATAAATTATTTCATCAATAAAAACAGTTTATGTTGATAATATTTGGTCTTTGAATGATTATAATTGGACGTTTAGTTTTGAAGTTGTGGTGAAATTAAAATATTACGATTTCTGCTGCACGGCCCGTTGTGAAGTGGGCGTCGATAAACTGTTTTCGCGTGAAAAAGCACCTTACAAACATCCATATATTCATCTATACCTAAAAACTTTAACGTTTATAATCTTAGCAGGATCTGGCTATAGAAATACCACGGGCGAAGCCGGGGCCGACCGCTAGTATTATATAAAGGTGATCCATGCAGTTTATGAGTCTTAGCGTATTGAAGAAACCTAAACTCTCCACTGATTTTCAGTGGATACCAATTTGACCCCCTGACAGTGGCATTATATACGAATTATGAAAATGAAAATATAATATTGGCAGAACTGTGCCCGTTTTATCAGATTAATTTATATATAATTGAACTGCACGTTCTGAAAGCTTTCTATTGCAGAAGGCTTCTTTTGCGGGTATCGGAGCGTCACTAATCCTTATTAAGCTGTTATGGACGCTCGGGTCCTTTTTTTAAAACAGCTGTTTTTACCTTCTTTGCTTCTATTGTTTAATAAATGTTTATTAAAGTGTGAATTCGAAATATGATTCTGTGTTAATACACCAATAATTTATTTAGACTACGTGTAAACGTACGATATACATACATAAATCTATTCTTTCAATGATTAAAAATAACAAAATACAGATAAGGTTGTGTTTAAAAACTGACTTCAATAAAAGAAGGAGTTTATGAGTTCGTTTGTGTTTCTTTGGGTTTACCTCATAACTTTTTACTGGGTAAACCGATTTTTAAGATCCTTTTTTTATTTGAAAGTTGGTGCCTGCCATGTGGTCCCACTTAAATTTGGTCTAGTTATGACAATTTAAAGGCGATTGAAATGTTCATTGTTTCTTTATTAC
>NC_052118.1:2106243-2112707 GCF_012273895.1 Zerene cesonia
GTTGTACCGTATTACAGGTGCAATGTGTCCCACACTCAAAAGCACGTCGGACTTCATTTTACACCACTGAATATTGGAAAACCTTAGATACCTCTAGTACCTCTCAATCAAACCTTTGAAGCGCAAGTTCAAACTATCCGCGTAGTTGCAACAACAAGCTTTCCATTCACCATTGGCTGTGAAGCGCTAAAACCGCTTCAAGATCCATACTAGCGAACTTTTTAAATGCTCCCGAGCAAGCACATAATATGCAGAATAACAGCTATTAAAGTTTCAAAGTCACGTTTATGTTATAAGTGGATGATACATTTTTGATGTGTCGACAGGGACCTATGGTGAGCGTAAACTGCGGTTTTTATATTTCACGCGATGGGAGCATATTAGGGGGAAACGTAAATAAACTATGAAAACTCGCTGAAATCCTGAACAACGTAAAATACGTTTCGAGGGCTTATTATACTTCGGTCGGTTAAAGGTCAATGACTTTTAAAATGGAGTCAAATTTTTCAAACTTTTAGTTCGACATTTTTTACGTTATAAAAAGTGGATTATTCGCGTAACCGTGTTTAATAAAGAAAGTGAAATAAAAGTGCAAAAATTGCTTCATACTTCATTCGTCAAAAGATCATCACAACTTAGTCTCGTACCACAACAACGTTCAGCACTTTACCGTAAAGCAAAACAATTTTTAACACAAGCACGTATTTACTGAAACACACATAGAAGCTAATTAAAAGGTTCAACTCACACGCAAATGTACACACCAGTTTCTCTCGTACGGAATTCTAAAAACCCACCATTGAGGTTTTAATAAAGACGGTTTAAAGTACAACTACAAATTTGACGATTGGCCCACTTAGTAGAGTAATCTCGTTTATGTAAGCCTAAAACCTCGGAACGAACGTGGCTTGTAAAACCAACTCTAAGCAGCTCCAACATGGTTTACATTTCACTGTAGCAAAGAATAAGACTTTTTGATTTAAATGTGAGAAATAAAACAGCAGGTGGAGGTTCTCTTTATCCTTATTAGGAAAATGAGTTTTTATTCCTTTGAAATGCAAGACTCTAGACCATCGGGAAAACGATATACCCTTATATTATGTAAGAGCTCTGGTAATATTAATCTTCCGTGGAATTGAATCCATTGTTCTGTATATTGTAAAGAATTTGAAGTGTGAGTAATGCGATCGCTTTCGAGCACCTTTTGTACGTTTATAACAAATATCATAGTAAGTGAATTTAAAATATAATATCATAAGTAATACAAATAAAAATCAAATCTCAATTAATTCCTTTAGCCACTTTATATACACTTTATTATAGATAACAATCTTTATCTTAATATATAAAACACAAAGGAGACTGTCTGACTGACTGGTCTATCAACGCACAGGCGAAACTACTATTAATGATTTGATGATTTTGACAGATTGATTGATGAAATTTGGCATGCATATAACCGCTATAATGTTGCCTACATTATATGGTTCCGATAAGATAGCAGTATAATAAATTTTACTCCCAAGGTTATAGCATAGGGAATGAAAATTTGTACCATGAAAATTTAATTTGACCACGCGGGTGGAGTTTCTGGCAACAGCTAGTAAATTTATAATTCCAAAAAATCAATATTGAAGCCCAAATTTACGTAAATTATGTATATACAGTTATGTGTTTGTATGGAGACAATTCATTATTCACGAAATATTTATTTCCAAGATATCAAAGCGACTGTAGTAAAACTTTGTTTTGCTATTTTGATATAGGTAAGGGTTTATCCTAAAGGATAAAAGGGATCTTAAGAGGCTTACACTCGTCGCGTCTGTACAAAGATGGTATTTGGCCCACAAAATGTGGCGCGTTAAAATTGTTCTTATCTTGTTATATACTACGCATATAAATATTAATATAATATATTAAGAATAGCGGTGTCTCTTACTATCTGTGCATTATCTTAATAAATTGTTTGTTGCTTTCATTTAGAATAACGCCTCATTTATCTGTGTAGTATTGTATGCATATTTCTTTCCTTATATATACCCTCCAACTAAATCACTCTATGTATTAAAAAAAACGAAATCTCATGTTGATTATAAAGATCTAAGTATACAGACACACAGACAGATGTAACAAACTCAGGGCAATATATGTTGAAATAATAATGTAATAACAGTAATATAATATCACAAATCATATTTTAAATACAAACAAACTCAGTAGACGTTGCTAAGTATTATTATCAGCTTTCAAACCGTACGAATAATTTCAAGCGAAACTCATACAAGAACGTGCTCTACTTTCAAAATTAGATATAATATAATATTTAATTAAGGTTTGTTAGATATAAATATGACCTTAATTTCCGGACTTCGTGGTACATCGAAAGAAATAAACAGTTATGATGAGAAGTAGGTTGCGGGTATTGATTTTTTCTTTCGTTTAAATCTCTACAACAATGAATTGTATTTTTTGGAGGATGATCTAGATTCACTGTTTGAAGAATTATATTTTATACATTTGAATAACATTCAGTGTGAGTTTTCTACAGCTTCGCATTTGTTTGAACTATTCTTGTGATAGGTTCTATTAATTATTTGAAAAAAATTAACTTGACTAAATTATAGTAGTGATTCATTTATTATGTTAAAAGGAAATGCATTTCAGGCATACTTTCATAGCGTTTTATTGTAAAAATATAACTAATAAGAGACATTGAAAATATCTTCTACAACGAGCGAGGTTGCAATATATTCGTAGTTATATAAGTATGAAGTTAGATGACAAAGTTTCCTCAATTATGACATAGCCATGTCACTAATAATCACTTACATCTAATTCACTTAGTGTTGGTATTGGAAGGCTGACTAAGCCTCGTATAACATTACAAATAACTCTTTCAAAGCTGATTGCTAAAATATATCAAAGCATTTGCCTGTATATAGACGTCTTTTGAATTTGACTCAACCTGATACATCATTAAAAAGGACTCATAACATTTACCTATAGGTACATCATCTTCATGCCACATGACGAGTAGGATCACGGGCTTTTACAACTGACTGAAGTTGCTATACCATTGCAAATGACTCATATATTTACCTGTATATAGGCACGTCATCTTTATACCACACGACGAGTAGAAGCGCGTCAGGAGGCTGCGGTGAGCGGGTGTCGCAGGGGAGAGTCGCGTCGCCGCCCGCCACTGCTGACAGATTAACTGAGTCCAGAGATTCGGCCCTGACGCTCGGGCCTGGTCGCAGACCTGAAATCAAAATCTGTGTGAGATCTGGGACAGTTACTTACTTATATTTACATACTTATCACAAGGAACCAGCATTGAGACGAAAATATATAAATAAATTGGTAAAAGGGAATTCAGAATGAGCTTAATTTTTAACGATTTGTATGTTTCATCTTCCTGTTCATAAAATTGGGGTGAATAATTGATAGGAACTGGATGTTAAAAATATTGTGTTGCATTTTTAAATAATATTTGTAAACAGTTCCCACACTACAGCAATTGGATACATTCAATAAAAAACTAGATGGTTGTGGTATTAATACAGAATAAAGTTCATAGTAACATCTTAATTAAAGATAAATTGATAAACCACAATATATTATAAGATACCGATATGAGTTTATAAAAAGATATTAAATCATTCAGGTGTAATTTAGTATGCGTGTGAACATGGTTCAATAAACCCCATAAAATAGGGCAAAAGCTTTTCAGTAATTGCATATGCTTAATATTAGGTAATTTAATAAAATATCACGCTCACCTTTTTTGAAAATCTATCTCGTTGATTTAATTAATTAATTTCGTCAAATTGCTTTGATGTAGTAATACATAATAAGAGTGAATTGACAGGATTTTCCGTAAGACGAAAAGCTATTTAAGATCTTTATAATATCAAATTACCAGTAGATTTTCATTGAACGCCAATTAAATGATTCTATCTTGAATTTTTTTTCCGAGATATAAGTAGATGTAAAATGTTATGAATAAAACAGGATATTTGTACAAAAATATATATATAAGATTCTTTTTGTTGTAAAATTTTAGTATGTCTGTAAAAAAAATACTTTAAAAAAATCCTCCTGTAGTATCAGGCTATAATCCACAGCAGGCCAAGTACGGGTTAGCAGATGACACATGTCGTCGAACTTTCGATTCTTCGACATGTCGCATTCCTCACAATGATTACCTTCATCGGTTCAAACAGCGGTGATGTGAATAAAGAGCAGATACATTGAAAGATCAATTTATTTCTTGCACGCTCGTTCGGTCTGGAACCCGTGACTTTTCGCTTTTAAATACGAGGTCCTATCCACTGAGCTATAAGGATTAGTGGTGCTTTATAGCATAATGCATATAAAATTTTTAAAATAAAATAAAAAAAAAAACATGATTTTCATAATATTTATAGAGAAAGTCATTATGTTGGCTTTTTGTTATCCGTACATTCTGAACAAAGCCGCAGTAAACAGCTAGTATTTGTGAAAAGGGTAGCTGATTCAATTTATACTAATTACAGAAGAAGTAATGGGTATAAGGTAATTGATGAATGAAAATAAATAACATGCGCTGTATCTTCGATAATAAGCGTTATTTATGAACATTCACAACTATTTAGTACGGTAAATAGAATTATATTATCTTCCTATGTATTATAAAAATACCAAACTTACAAAAGGAATATTTTTTTATGAATCAGATAAAAACTGTTGCAGTTAAATTGTTTAAAAATTGGCACACTCATAAATCATGGCACGAAATATTTTTTCATGCTAATATTTAAGTTCAAGCTAAACTCATGCCACAATTAGTCTCATATTAGACTCAAAGGTGACTGACTGACACAGTGATCTATCAACGCACCGCCCAAACCACTGGACGGATAGGGCTAAAATTTGGCATACAGATAGATGTTTGATGTAGGCATCCGCTAAGAAAAGATTTTGATAAATTTTACTAATGGATAAAATATGGGATGAAACTTTGTAAAAAAAATATTAAAACCGCGCGGGCGAAGCTGCGGGCAACAGCTAGTAACTAATCAAGTTGTCATTTCATAATATAATATACTAGCTGCGCGTATTCACCCCACATTTCATCCGCAAGTCCGTATCCCGTAAGAATATCGGGATAATCGGTTGCCTATATGTTATTCAATTGTCCTGCTATCTACGTACCAAATTTCATTGTTCAGTAGTTTTTGCGTAACAGAGTAACAAACATACACATACATATACATCAATCCTCACAAAATTTTGCATTTATAATATTAGTAGGATAGGATTAAAGTTCTCTAACAAATAGATTAACTGCGGTAAGAATATTGGAGTCGCGACTGAGGCAATTTGTGTGACAAACAGCAAAATTGTTTGTTCTCGGATCCTTTGGAGACGCTAACGATATTTATCCTCGACGGCTTATTAATCTTCCTTCTTTAAAAACCTCTAGGCATTTAGCTTTTTAAGGGGAGATGGATCTACTTGTATGATTCGTTTCTTAAGAAAACTTCGTTTTTTGCGTGTTTAACTTAAACATTGTAAACGTAAAAACCCAAGCATAAAATAACATTACAATGTATAAAATAGTTTCATAGTTTACGAGTAGTTTTCCTGTTAGCTTTTCTAATATATCAGAAGTGAATGCAAGCAGTAATAACATTGGTATCGTGGATAGTTTAAATCATGCCGTATTTTTCTAATATTTATTCAATTCGTCAAATCCTGCAACTACAGTTACAAAAAATATAATAAAAAAAATTAGAGAGTACTAATGTCTTCGATAGGCTGTAACCGGTAATGCAGATCACCAGGCACTCACCCATTTAAACCGCTTAAAATTAGCTGATTATATATAAGTAAAATCATAAAATACTTCGTTTAGACTTTAAGTTCAGAGGATAAGTAATAGAGCAAAAAGTAAAATAAAATAAATCTTAAATCTTCTTTATAATTATTAATAATATTATACGCTTAGTATTGAGATAACTACCAATCTAAAAGGTTAATTATTTTAAAACATGAATATTTAAAACACATGAAAAATACATCGTAACGTCTTTAAAATTAAAAAAAAACATAAAATATCTTTATTACTTTAAGATAGACATAAAAATCAAAAATAATACGCACGTGTCCAAGGTTCTTAAAGTTAAAAGTTAATTTACAAATGTGAGTTCATTGGATCCCGCACTAGGCAGTGCCTGTCCTGCGGGACCATAAACGAGTAACATTAATAATTATAAAATTTCATAGCGGCGACAATTTCGTGTCTATTATTTAAAAAATCTATAAATAAATTCACATAAAACAAAATTTCATACAAATTAAAAATTAAAATTAAACTGAGGTAATTAAATAACAAACTCAAAAAAAAAATAAAATAAAAAAAAGGTACAAAGATTAATGTCAAATTACAATTCATAGTTGTGGTAACAATTTTTATGATT